>NC_046172.1:51850616-51970616 GCF_011064425.1 Rattus rattus
TAGAAGGATATTGCTGAGGGAGAGGGAGGGAGGAAGAGGGAGAGGGAGGGAGGGAAAGAGAGAGAGAGGAGAGAGAGAGTGTGTGAGAGAGAGAGAGAGAGAAAAAGAAAGACATTTGAGGTGGCTACACTGCTGGCTTTGAAAATGGAAGGCGAGGCCATAGGTCAAGGAGTGCAGATGGCCCTAAAATGCTGTCAAGTCCAACAGATTCTCCTCAGTACATCCAGGACAGAATGTCAACGCCAAGCTGTGTTTTGATTTAGTAGATCTATTTCAGACTGTAACTTCCATAACTGGAAATAATCAATTGTTTTGGCTTGTCACTACATTTGTGGTAATTTGTAATTTACAAGGACTGGTTTTTAATCCATTCAGGCTACTCTGACCAAAAAAAAAAATGCCACTACGCAGTTCTTTTATACAACTTTTATTTCATAGGCTCCTGAGTCTCCATTAGCTTATGCTTTTCCTCCCAAGGCAGAAAGGCAAATAAGATCTCTTCTGAGGGGCACATCCTGATCTAATATGATGCCCCCAAGAGCTAAGCACCTCCGCAAAACCTCATAGCTTAATACTATCCCCCGAGGAGCAGGTTTCATCTCATGAAGTTTGGAGGGTGTGAACACTCCAAATCATAGCAAACTGATGAATAAAATGCACAGTTTATATGAGGTGGTATTGAGAGGTGAGCAGCCTGTATCCTGCCACCCACAGTTCACTGAATCTACACTTGCTTCTGCCTCTACTAGACTATACCTGTCTAGTAAGTGAGAGGGCTACTGTTGTCTGATATGATTGGAACTGATAGGGCTCCAGTTTTTCTCCAGAATGCCTAGTATCATCAACTTTATTTGATCTGATAAGATACCTTGTTTGGGGGATCACAAATGTTAGAAACAAATCAGTGAGGGGTACAATGTCTTTGAAAGATACAAAACAAACATAAAAAGAAGACTGTTGTGATAGGGACTCAGGCTCTGAAAGACAAACCTGTTTTTACATTCCCAATTTGAGAGCTTTGCTGAACTTTACAGCTTTTCTGAGTCAATTCTCCTCCTGCAAAACAGAGATGATAGCAGACCTCAGAACCAAGTAATCTAAGCAGGCAGAATGGTTAGCTCTCTGACTGGTAAACCACCGTCATCTCTACAGTTGGTGGAACTAAAGAACAGCTCATCACAGTTCATGCCCAAAGTCTCAGTTTATACAATCCTATCTTCCTATTGCACCATCCTGTCTTGTAGATATACAGGGAAGGAAACAAAGGTAATGTAACTTGGAGGGCAGAGGCGTTACAGAGACGCTGAAAGGAAACCAGTACAAAGGCCAGCAAAAGCAGGATCTCTCAAGAAGGAAATAAAGTAATGTCTGGAGATCCCTGGTTGGGAATTCGTTTTGTGACTCCTCTGGAGTAGATTCTTGTCCTTTCTCCTTAAAACTAAAAATGACCCATTGAAGGTTTTAGCTTCTGTGGTGGCCAATGAGAATGGACTTCCATAAGCTCACACATGTTTGCCTTGCTTGGCCCCAGTTAGTAGAACTGCTTGAGAAAGATTAGAGGTGTATTCTTTTGTTAAAGGAGATGCGCCACTGAGGTTGACTTCTGAAGTTTCGCGCTCGCATGCCAGATAGTCTCTCTCATCTTCTTTGCCTGTATGCCTGCTGCTCTGTTGCCTGCCTGTATCCATGCTTCCTGTCATAAACGCGACCAACTTCAAAGCTGTAAGCAAGCCCTCAATTAAATGCTTTCTCTTAGAAGGGTTTCCTGAGTCATGGCGCCTCTTCGTTAAATAGCACTGGCTAAGGCAGAAGTTGGTACCAGGCACTGGGATATTGTTCTACGAGTCTGACCATGCTGTTTGTTGGAAGAATAAAGAAGACTTTGGGACTTTGAAGTAGAAAATCAGTTGTACACTTTTAGCGGGAATTAATGAGATCCTAGTAGGAGCATAAGACAGTGGTACTGAGGCCGTGAACTGTACAGCCCAGCTCAAGAGGTCTAAAGAAGAAAAATACACAGCTGCCTAGGAGACCATTTTGTGATGTTTGGCAAAGAATGTTGCTGTCCTTGGTCCTAAAAGTCTTCTGAAGCTATATTAAAGAGTTTAAGTAAAAGGAGCTGTCAAGACAGCCTGGGACACCGCTTCACATGACATAAGCTCACTCTTCTGCAGACCTACAATGAAAAGGAGTGAGCAGGGCAAAGAGAAGTACAAATGTACAGTTTAAGGAGAAAACGAACCTAGAAATGTTATTGAGCTAAGCCCTGTGCTTCAAGCAGATGAGGTTTGAAAGAATCAAGGTTGTCGAAATAATGGAGGGTAGCCTAGGTGACCATCCAGCTAATCCTGCCAACGCATGAAAAGACAAAGGATGTCCCAGGCCCAAAACAAAATTGAAATGTAGTAAATGTAATTAAAGGATGCCAGAGCTAGGAGCCAGCCTTGCAAGTAGAAGAACTTGAGAGTTTTCGAGACCACGTATTCTGCTTACAGTCGAGAATATACAAACGAGGGTTGTGATTATTTATGGTAGAGCTGTCAGAGCGCAAGGTCTGTCTGTATCCTCAGTTCAAAAAAGAACCAAAAAAAAAAAAAAGAACGAGGTTGGTGGAATCTTCTCCAGTTTAAGGAAAGCCAGTGAGGCCGTGTGTGTGTAGTACGGCAGCCCTGCCTGAGGCCCAGAGAGAGGCCATTGTGTGTGGGGTCAGAGGATGAAGCCTGGGTTTTGGCCAATTTAAGATGTTTGAGACAGAGCCAGAACCCAGAAGAGCGCTTTACATGGAGGAACTTAGATAAAGAAGTGTGTTAGCAGTCAGCAAAAACCAAACGGGAAGAGAGCCATTCCCAAATCTCTTGGCTGGCCAGATGAGAACACAGGATTGAGTGCTCACCTTGATGGATTTCAGTTCATGAGTTTATTATTTCTCACCCTTTCATTCTCCTCGTGGAATGGTGGGGCCTATTCTGTGTACAGTATGTTGGATGTGCTAATAACTGCTGCCTTGACGAATGAGGCACAAGAATTGCCCTTTGAGTCTCAGGGAAGAGGCAAGGACTTTTAAACAGTGTTGAGAATGAAAGACTATGGGGACTCTGTGCTGACCACCATTTTGCACTACTGTCTGACCATGTTTATGGGACAGAGGAACATGCAGCTAGCTGAGAATAGCTCCCAGGCTCATATGTTGAATGCTTGGTTCCACCACAGGCGTGAACAAAAGTATGGTCTTGTTGCAGGAGGTGTCATTAGGGGTGGCTTGAGATTTCAAAAACCACACCAGGATAGTGTCTTCAGTCTGCTAATTATTGATCAGGGATGTGTGTTGCCACTGTCTGCACTGCCTGTCTGCTTCCCACATGATGACCAATACAGATTAACCCTCTGTGCCAAAGCAGGTCCCCAGTTAAATGCTTTTATAAGAACTGCCTTGTCATGGTGTCTGTTCACAGCTTGTAACATCTTATATTTAAAAAATTGTGAAGCATTCTAATAGGAATATTAGGAAGCACAGCTGTTGCATGTCTCACCTCACCCCCATCTCCCATTTCTACGCCACTCCCAAAGTTAAGTAAGCTGAATGTGAGGCTTCCAGTCCATGAGAACCTCAATTAGTGGACCTCGAACACAATAAAAAGAGAAGAAAATTTCAAGATAATAAGCATTTCAAAAATGTATCCATTCACATCTAAGGACATAAAATGAAGAGAGCACTTAAGCTCAGAACTATATAAACAAAGCTGGGGCATCGACTGACCTCGTGTGTCCTTCCAAAATATTCGGCTTCCAACTAGCCACCAGTGTAGTGTTAGGAAGCAGACTTTGTGTGGTTAGCTACAGAGCCCCAATCAATGGTTTACTGTCCTATTAAAGAAACCTGAAGAGTTCTTCTGTCTGCCATGTCAAGACACAAAGAGAGACTATCACAGCGTGAAGTCAGACCTGAATCTGCAAGCTCCAGACCTCGTCTCCTAGTTACCACAACCTTATACATTTCTGTTCTGCATTGGCAGTTAGTAGCCCAAATGGTCTAAGAGGAAACATACACTAATTGTATGTATAGAGTAGAGATGTTGCAGTACCAAGTAATTCCCAACCACTAGGGGGCAGAGGAAGGCGAATTGCTGCCAAATTCAAGGCTGTGCCTGGGACCAAGTAAGTAAGAGCCTATATTAGAAAAATAACATACAATAAATAAATCTAAAGAGAGAAGGGGGACTTAATAGTTGGTTTCATTTACAATTTATATGTCGTACAGGATATAAGAGATTCTTACAAGATCTGACACCTTCATGCTTCAGTCCATGCCACCACTCACAAAAGTTTCAACAGCGACTGGAAACCCTTAGTTCTTTTCATTAGTCACCATACTTAATGCTTACAGCCTATATAGTACATGTTTTCACAAGAACTATCCTGTAATGTGATTTAGAAAATTGAAATTATACTTAATAAAGGACTGGTGGGCTCTCAGACCTAATCAAGACCAAGTTCTTGGCACAAAGGAGATTAATTTGCCCTAGAGGCACAAAGAGCAGGAAATAATAGGGACAAGAGGTATAAAGGTAAGGAGGAAGAAGACCGAAGACAGGAACAAGGGTAAAGATATTTGTCCCAGAGGGATAAAGGACTGCCTCTGGATAGAGAGTGAAACAGACATGGCCCATAGGAAAACGTGGTTTATAAAGGTAAAAGAGGAAAACTCCATGTCAGGATGATAAAAAGCTAATTTTTGATTAAGGTTAATTAGGTGAGCCAAAGGTTTTGTAGGATTGGCTATCAATACTTTGATGGCTGGACCTTAGTAGGCAGCCTCAGGAGAAAGAGAAGTGTCCAAATAACTTTCATGGTTAGCTTCAGGAATATAGAAGAGGTTTTAGCAAGGCAGAGGGAATGGGGATGGGTAAGGCCCGCCAGAGCCATGTTTGCCGTGTTTGGGTACACTAGAAATTGCCCACGAAAAGCTCAGAAAAAATAAAATTGGCTTACATATTTCTGTATGTAATTTGCAAGTAAAACATTAAAGATTGTAATTATTTCAATGGTAAATATATTAGCCAAATATGAACATATTATAACAGAAAACATAAAGGAGCAGGGTTCAAAATAAATATACCAAAATTTATGTATTTATTTATTGAATTATAACAGGTTCACTATTTTACTTTGCCCAAAGAAATTATGTAGAAAAATATTCTTATTCCATTAAGTCATCCTCACATTTTGAAAAAAAGTTAAAAAATTAAAATATTTTTTTTCTAAAGAAAAAATTGTGTCATCAGATCCATTTTAATAAGGCTGACTAATGTTACTAAGTATATAACACTGTCCAATACCAAATTACAGTCAAATAAATTGCTAAGAAAAGATGATAACCCAACTATAATTTTAGCTGACAGATATAAAAGCTGAATATGACTTCCAGCCAATTTTTCTTAAGATTGTTCATTTCCATTCATCTGGCTGGAGAGTTAACCAGTTATCACCATTTCGAGCAACAATTTGGTCTTCATAAGGCCAAAGGATGAAGGTGTCAGCTCTGTAAGAACCTCTCCCTATTCGGATGATGACATTTAAACTGTAAGTGGAGCCCCACCATTACCTCCCTGCATTTCTTTTCACACCGGCACCCTTTTCTCTATTGTCTGTGCAGAAAGGAGACTTTACATGTCTGTTTCTCAGATTCATTCAAGCGTTGGCTCTTCCTGTTCTGCTTTTGAGCTCCTGCTCTGGGTCATCACCTGTGGCTCATCCTCCTTCATATTGAATATGCTGGTATGGGGCAGAGACGGTGATACGGTATCAACCTCCATGCCCTCAACCCCCTGCAAATACAACGCACAGTGTATTTAAGGCGGCTGGCCAGCTGGGGATATCTCAACGGTATGGCAAGGCCGGAAATACTTCTTAGCTAAGTGCTAAATGTGACTCCATAGTCCAAGATTCATTCTCATCTCCCCCTTCCAGGGATAGAGCACCCCTTCCTTCTAACTTGTTTGATAACACATTTTCCTCGCCTTTAGAAAAAAACCAGGGGTACATAGTAGAAACTGCCCCAATTCAACACCCTCTAGGGATCCCCTTTATGCAGTTCCCATCCCTGGCTTCTATGTAATTTTTTTCAATGGTCTGTGTTAAACAAACCTTTTGAAGACTGGTCTATTCATGGTTACTTGCTTAAGGAGCTAGGGACAGGTATATGAAAGCCTACCTTTATGGCTTGAAGTCCAATCAGGGTCCTAATTCACACTCCAGAGCTCCTAGCAGTATCACTGTGGCTGGGTCTTTTATCTGATTTCTGATTCCCTGTCCAACTTCCTTAAACATGACTTTTTAAAAATGCACTTGCATATGAGTCCTTATTTCCGGGAAAGTGACCTATAAAATGTCTTTCCACCTATTTTTTTCGGGCTTAAATGTATGAAGAATAAGTCCTTTGATGAGATAACACATTGTCCTTTCCCAGAATCCCGCCTCATCATGGCAAAATTCCATGAGGTTCTGTTGGCCTTCCTGCCTGCCTTTCTGACTCCTAGCCCCAAAACGTCTACTTTTTCCCTTCTCTTCTTTTTCTTTCAGGTGTTAAGGAGGCTTTCTATGGTATCTTCTAAAGTTCACCTCCTCTTGGTGTAGCTGCCCTCCATGCCAGCTTAACTCAACTGCATGTCGTTTCTCTCACTTCAGTTCCAACTTCTTCCTTCCAAGTAGCTGCTTTGCAGCCTGGGCCTCTGTCCTGAGGATCTTTAAACACTAATAAAATTGCTTGAACTTGCTTTTTGAATCCATTCTAATTTATTAATGAGCCTAAGAACCCCAAGAGGGTACTCCAATTTCTCCAGTAAGACATGGTATTCTGATTGGAATCCCCAAAATTTCAAAGCTAACAGTAAAGGATGGATTTTGGAAGAAAGATAAGAAATGCTTTGGATGAAACAGAAAAATCGGAAAAAGATGGGGGGTCATAAAAAACAAGCACATTATGGCAACAGAGATTGGGGCTTTGACTTGGGTTTTAGAAAGGATATGTTAAGCTAATGTCCATTTATTTTAAGAGTTGATTTAAATATCTTCCAGGAGGGAAGCAAGAGGTTAATTCATAAAACCAGAAGTTTAAAAACAAGTTTTAAGTCTTAGAAAAATGTTTTTTTTGTTTTATTGTTGTTTGTTTTTTTTTGCCTAAAAGTGGAGAAGGACATTTTACACTTTTTAGCTTTTTTTTCTAAAAAAGTTCTGGATTTTTGTTTCTTTTCCTTTCCATTGCAGTGTGTGTCTACCTTGTTGTTTTCTGGGAATTGTTTTCTGGTCAATGATGTCTGTATGACTCTAGGGCTGCACCTAGGTGTCCTAATTGAGGTCACTAAAAACAGGAAGCGCAAGTACTTGAGACTCAGTAAATGTTGAGGTAAGGTGAGTCATTACTGTGGACAAGATTAGGGAAAGTCTGTGGTTAGAGTCTCTGCTAACTGTAAAGGAATCTTCACAGACTATAGAATACAGCCATCCTTCGGCCAGTATCAAATGGAAATTGACTCAACACTTGTGGGTATGCAAATCTCTTGTATAAAATCCTAAAGCATCTGCACAGAACTTACATATGGTCCTTTCGTATAGTTTAAGACGCCTCTTCTTCTTTAGAATGCCTGATAAAAAGAGAATGTTGGGGAAAATAGATGCCACTGAATTATTTTGTGAATAATGGCAACGGGGAAAAGTATGCAATGCCCATGCAGAACAATTTTTCCAAAATACTTTCTACTCAGAAGCTATAGAATGTCAGAATGTGGAACCCAGAGATACAGAAGGGGTGAATGTATTGGGGTTCTTGGCATTTGGAGAATAATGAGGAAAAAAACACCCTTTGATAATTTCAGACCAAAAGTAAGGGTACACGATACAGACGAAACTATAGCATTCTGCAGAGGGGTTGCTTAAAACAAGGCCAAGTCTAGTAGGCAGGTCAAGATCAGCTCCTTGTAACAACTGGGCACAGGTAATTTGTTGAACCCATGCCTAGCTGTGATTTTAGAAATTGTGTTGGCCCATCGTCTGTTGGATTGGCTTGCAAGTAGCCATATTTTCTATTGACAAAATTCCCCTCCTTACCTTCTTTTTAAACTTAGTATTGATTCTTTGTGAATTTCATGTTATGTACCCAAAACCCACTCAGCCTCCATCCTCTGCCCTTGTAACCTCCTGCTCAAAAAAAGAAAACAAAAAGCAAAATTAAGAAAAAAAATCTCACCATGGAAGCTGTGCAGGTATAGAAAATCCTTTTACCCAAACAGCTTTGTTTGTAAAATGTTAATTGCAGTGAGTCATTGGTCTGGTTTGAGGCCTCTGCCACACTATCAATACTGGATCCTCACCCAGATCCTCAGATATCCTGTTGTCATGCAGTTTTGGATTAGCAGGGCTGGCTGTTCATGTGCTTCAGCAGTTCATAGATAGGGTAGATGTTGGGGTGATCTGTAGTGGGAAATATTTAAAAAGGATACACCACCCCATGCTAGCTCTGGCTACTCTCAAGCCCCAGAGGCAGTCTTGCCATCTCCATGGCTAGCTCCAGCAGCCACCGACCACCCATCTCGCTAAGTTCCCATGGCAGTCAGCTGCCATGCCAGCCCCATGCAATGACCGACCATCGCACAGTTAGCTGTTCACAAATCCCTGTAACCTGGCAAAATCAAAACTCTAGAGGCTTGTAATTTATCAATCAGATTTATATCACTAAATTCTCACACCACAAAATGTCCACACAATAAACTCAGAGCCAAATGATATTGATATAAACTGCCCACCTAGATAAGACATATTGTCCTGTAATTATCCATCCCATATATATATATATATTCATATATATATATTCATAGCTACCTGTGGCTATTTAAAGCCACACAGATCTGGGCCATCCATCTTCCTCCATCTTCTTTCCTTCTCTTCTCCATAATGTCTGTTCTGTCTCTAAAATTCTCATTCCACCTTTCTTTTTTACTTCCCAATCATAGGCCTTGCCATATCTTGTGCCTGCCCACTCCTGCATATAGACATCAACTCACATTTCCTCCTTTTGTCCAATGAAAAGGATCTTTTCTCTCAAATATAATTGAGCATAACTATTACCATTTGTAATTTATAAATTAAAGATACACCTAACACCCAGTCTATCATTTTTGTCAATTAAATAGAACACTTTGTTATCTGTCCTAACTTAAGAAGGCTTATAATTTCATATGTTATGTCTTAGTTTAGCTTGGATATTATCTGAAAACTATCCTCTCAAATAACTTTTCTCAATGTTAAATAGCCTGGGTAAGCTATGAGACTATAATTAGTCTTCAACCCATGAGAAATCCGAGAACAACCAATATTATCTGAAAATATAGGAAGCCTAACACGGATTCCAGAACTGAGACAAGTTGTAGAAACAGCTGCCTACCTATATGGCCCCAGTATGCCAGGAAGTTGGAGCATCAGTCTTCAGCCTTCTGGCCCAGGATAACCTGACAGACCTTTGTAATGCAGAATTTGAAGGACTGATTATTCTGACTTGGCAGAGATTATCAGTCAACTATTCTGCATAGTGTGTCCTTTTTCTGGACAGTATTTTGTCTGTAGATGAAGTAGGCAATTTCTGCCCAGTGGCTACCTAGCCACAATGTATAACCTCACCTGGAGGGAGTTGCTCAGTTCGTACTTTGAATCCACAAAAGGGGAGCTGTTAGGAGCAGCTATGTCTCAACAAATGATAAATAACATTAAATGTCACATTCTATGGATTTCTGACGGTTTTGAAAACTACCTATGTAAAGTAATCTGGACTGTTGTCCATTAACTACTCTCAGCTATTTCTAATAAAATGTCTTGAAAACACCCTAACTGTAAACTCAGAACCATGAATTTGCTCTCTGGCCCTTGACTCATATGCTTAATCACCTCAGATCAGTTTGTAATGGCAATTATAGAAGGACTGGGTCCAAGCCTTGTATTTTTAAAATTTTTGTAACAATAGAGGAAATTTATGCCAATGAAAAGCCTGATTCTGCATCAAAACAAATTCTGTACCAATGTGAGAAATTATAACTTCAACTTAGTAACAATTATAAGGATTTCTACCAAATGAGATTATGGCTGTACAATCAATTTTAACTAATTCCTCCCTGTTAAATTATGACCATTTCTAAATTCCTCAGAAAAACAACCTTAGAATAACCACCTTTAGCGCCCCAAAATCCAGGGAATTGGGGCAATGTCTCTTCAATGGCTTCTTCAAGATATACATAGGCATTGAGATATCTAGAAGGGGGAGTGGGGTGGGCAGGGGAAGTTGGCCACACCGACTATTGTTGTAGTCTCTGATGTCTGTCCTGACTGGATCTGGCTGAAAGTCCCTCGGGAGTTCAAGCAGGTCAGTTCAGCATGTCTGAGGATGAGACTCACCAAAGATGTACATTTTGTAATATATAAATCTCAAAAAAATATTTAAGTATCATCAGGATATCTGTATGGGTTGTGTCAGTCTGTGTAGGTTATATTGACTGGTTAGGATGAAATTCTGTTCCTTTTTTATATTCTCCTCAATCTAGTTCTTCGGGGGTCTCCCTCTATCAAATCTGACCCATATAGCTCTGGAAGGTGTCCAGAGTCTAATCACATTTTCTAGAAGCACAAAGACAAAATCTTTTTCACAAATCAGCATATCCTTCAGCTGGGAAGCATGAAAGCTTGTATCTTGTATTCTCTCCCAGAGAAATAATATAGCCACGAAACCCAAAAATCACTCCCGTTTTGAAAAATTAAGACAATCTAAAACAAATGAAGTAAACTAAAATACTGTATGAACCTATTCTTAGGCTTTTTCTGTTCTGTCATGTCAGGAAATTAGCCCAAAATTCCCGTGGTATCCACCAACAAAGAATGTGAGTTTCCTGTAGACTTCAATAAACCATCTATCTATCTATGCTGTCTACCTGGAGATACTTCTATTTATTAATAACTTTTTCTACCAGGCAAATATTACTGCTCTCTACTTGGAGTCAGTGACTAATTTTCCCTGTCCTAGTTCCAAACTGCGGGTAAAATTCCCAGTGTGATACAGACAAAACCCGTATATAAATCTATCCAAAAAGCAAATAAACCAGCCTTTAAATTAAAACATACACCAATCAACATCTGCTAAGGAAACAGGCAGCTTCCATTCTCCAGCTCTCTGACTCAGCAGCCTGCATTTTTCACAGCATGGAACCTCAGAGCAAACTCATTAAGGATGCAGCACTTGGAATTCTTACTCCAGGGGATGAACACACAGGTAATCTCTATTTGCAAATCCAAAATTACCAGGCTCTCAGAGGGAAGGAGAAGTTCAGCACAAATCTTACTTGTATGGTTTAGAGATATTGTGATAGTTAATTTTTCATTGCTGTGAAGAGACACCATAATCAAAACAACTTAGAGAAGAAAGAGTTTATTAGGGTTTATAGTTACAGAGTGTTAGATTCCATGACCATCATGGCAAGGAGCATAGCAGCATGGAGGAAAACATGGCACTGAAGCCATAGCTAAGACCTTACATCCATAAAGGAGAGGGAGAGAGGGAAAGAGGGAGAGAAGAAGAGAGGGAGAGAGGGAGGGAGGGAGGGAGGGAGGGAGGGAGGGAGGGAGAAAAGAAGAGGGGGAGAGGGGGAGAGGGGGAGAGAGGGAGAAGGAGAGGCTAACTGGAAATGTTGTAGGTTTTAGAAACTTCAAAGCCTACCACAAGTGACATGTCTCCTCTAGCAAGACCACACCTCCCAATTCTTCCCAAACAGTTCCACCAACTAAGGACCAAACGTTCAATTATATGAGCCTATGGGGACTATCCTCATTCAAGCTACCACAGTCAGACACACTCAATAAAGGCTGGAAACCTCTCCAAATCTCAATCTTCAGATATCATCAGTCAGTGGCCAACTTTAAGCAGGATTTTCAAAGGTAAATATTAAAGATAGGATTATTAATGCTTATCTGCACATATTCCAATCAGAAAACATTCATTGTCATGTTTTCTTTATTTAGGCCACCGTGGAAACAACGGATAGTTCTATAAATGATTTATCAATCTGAAGGAAATAGTTTATTTCTCCTCTGATAGTATATAGGAACTTTGCTCCTTGAATTACTCTTATCTTTTCTGGGGGAAAGGAATTGTCAAAATGTGGTCTGTAGATTAAGCACAGCCTGTGCATGATTTTGGAAACAAAGTTTTATTGGAACATATTACTGAAAAATACACATTCATTCTCATGTTTTTATAGCTGCTTTCACTTTAAAGTGTAGATTTGAAGAGTTCAAACAGAGACTATATGGTTCTAAGCCTAATGTATTTACTATCTGACTTATTAGAGGAAAAGTTTGTCAATCCTATGTCCAACTACAAAAGGTGCAAATAATCTATTTTTGTATAATGCTCTCATGTGTGTTCTTCCAAACATGTGCTTTTCTTATATAATATAGTATCCATTCAATAAGGTAAAAACATTGTGTAAGATCACTTAAGTGATAATTAACTTTTTAATCATATTATTCATATAAGTGACTTACCTGTTTCCAGTACACAAAATTGTCACTCTGAAAAATATACCCTCCAATAAAACAAAAAGCTGGTGCTTCTGTGACGAAATGTGAAAATGCTTATACCTTCCTAAGCTTTTAAAATGGGTTCTTTGATTGAATGGGAGGATCCAACCAGTTCCAGAGCTCATTAACCAGAGAAAAGCATGACAATTATATCGATTTGACATGTGTGGGACCGTGAAAGGTAGCTTGAAACCCAAGAAACATGAAGGAACGAGGTCTTTTTCACTCCACCCCGGGCACCAGGCCCTGGGTCACTAGCTGTAGTCCCCCCTCACAGATCGTGGGCCATCAGTCATGTAGGCAATAAACCCAAGCCTCCACAGGTTGAGGATTCTGATCTGGTCACATAGTCTCAAAGATAGATCTCCATTTTAATGAGGAAATAAACAGCCTGAGGGGCCTAGGCCAATGCTTTTTCTTCCTAGGCACTCCTCCCTGCAAAGTGTGGCTTCAACCTCAGGCCTATGAGAAGTAGGTATGGTTTATTCATCCAATTTCTCGTCATGTACAATAAATGCCTAAAGCCACATGGGCTGCCTCTTTCATTGGGATCTGCCGCCATCTGGGTCTCTTGTAAAAGGCTTTTGCACCCCAGCCAGGCTGCCACTCAAGCCCAGCACAAGCCAAACAGCCACGTCAAGCACTCTCTCCTTGACAGCAGCTGAGCCCTTTTTTCCACCTCTGACCCATTCCTGTTCTTCCAAGGCATCCAGCGGCACCTGATGGAGAGCCTGGAGAACCAGACAGCCCTGCCTGATGGCCTGTACTCACAGTCACCTCTGCAGTCCCATGCCCAGCCTGCACTCTCCCCACACTGGAGTGGTGTCCTGGGCCGGAATTACAGCCCACCACCCACCCAGTGATGGCTACAGTGTGGGTAAGGGCAGCCAACCCTGTGTCCTACCTCCAATGGCCAGCTCTCACGGCAGTGTACAGTAGACATCGTGGACCCAACCCTACAGACAAGTATAGAAAGATCTTCATAAGACAGTCTGAAGAAATGAACAAAACTTGAAGTTTAGGAATGTTGCTGAGATATACATGCAGGGGAGTGGAAGATAAATAGCCTTGCAGTGTGCTATTAAGATTGATTGCAGCTCAAGTTACCAGTTTCTAGTGACCAAAGCTATTTTCCAGACTTGATATATGAAGACACGTCTCCCTAAAGAATTTTTATGGCAGCCATTTCTTGGACAATTACAGGATTTGAGAGCATCTGTGGGAACAGAGCCAGAGGCTGGTGGGAAAACTTTGGAGTGCTAGGATTTGAGCTGGGCCTTTTGAATCCAGGAATCTAGAAATGCATCGCTGAGTCCATCCCTTGGACTGTAAGGTTTATATGGTAACAATAGGAACAAGACTGAATTAGAAACAGGCTTTTTGGCTATTATGGACCATGCAGAAGTGTGTGGGTTGCTTGAACCCTCCTGGCTTTACTTTGTCAAATTTGAGGATCCCAAGATGCTGCTGATGCTGTCTCACGAGTTAGGATGGAAGAACAGGCATGGCTGGTGGGTGGAACTGTTGAATGGGTGAAAAGAGAGGTCGGATGGTAGGCCACTCCCTCTTGGGGTCGCGTCCTTCAAAGATTACCACAGGAAGAGGAGGAGTCTCCTCTTGACATGAATCCCTGGAAGAAGTGGGAGGCTTTTCCTGAAGCCCGGGCAAGAGGTTCTAGAGATAGAAGAAAGGTCTCTGTCTCGAGAGAGAAATCACAAGCGGTCTCAATCCTTCTCTAGGTCTCGTAGCCAATCTAGGTCAAATGAAAGGAAATAAAAGACCAGTTTGCAAAAGTGGTGTACAGGAAATAACTTCATGTGATGGGAGTATGTACAGGAAATTAAGTTTTACATTTGAGAGTTCATAAGCTTGGTAAATACAAGATGTTTTAGCTGTTCAAATTGTTTTGTCTCTTGGAACAGGACACACAAACGTATGTAATTCTCTATGGTTTAAATGGACTACATGAGGCATGTATATCAAGAAATTGTTACTTTACAATGTTCCCTAAGCAAGATTGAATTTTCTTTGAATTTTAGTTTTTCATAGGTTGAAATAAACCTAGATCCTGCCTCCCCCCAAAAAAGATTTTTTTTTCTTTTCTTTTTTTCTGAGCTGGGAAAAAAGATTTTTTATGGCATACCCAGGAATAGCATACCAATTTGTTATCCAATACCAAAGGAACGTTCTGAAAACATGCAAACAACATTATATGGACTAAGCAGGATATATATGGGAAACATATATAGATTTAGAAAGAAAGCATGTTATGGGGGAGGGTATATGAGTGTGTTTGGAGGGAAGAAAGGGAGGAGAGAAACAACAGAATTACTATATAATCTCAAAAATTAAATTATTTTAAAATCATCTCTATGGCTTGCTGCACGTAAGGAAAAATAGGTCATATGGCTCCTCTTGAAGTTATAGTTCTTCAAGTGATTTTAGCTGAAAAAATGGACATATTTTGAGAGAGCACATCCTTCCTCTTTTTCTACTACAGTACCAAGATATTAGAAGAAACGTAAATCATGGGGAAATTTGCCACCCTTCTTGGTTCTGGAGGGTGTCACTCACTGCTAAAGTACTTGCCTCACCTGTGCAAGACCCTGAGTTCCATCCCAGCACCTCCAGAAAACATAAGGGATCACAAGGGGCTATGACCAGAAGTGGTAGAATGAGTCTAAGGAAATGCAAACAAAAGGAAGAATCTTCTAAGGCATTTCTGACAACATAAGTAAACCACTGCACTGTAGAAGCAAACATATCTCATCCATTCATTTCTGTCATTCATTCACTCAGGAAAAAAAATCTATTAACTTGTTATATACAAATATCTGTTGGCATGTCCTAGCTGTTATGGCAAAGGAATTGGATCTTATTGTGGTTTGAATAAGAAATGTCCCCATAAGCTTATGCATTTGAACCTTTGACATCCAGTCGGTGATGCTGTTTGAGGGAAGTTATGAACCCTTTAGGAGGTTTAGCTTCACTGGAAGATGTCCAGTAGAATGGGCTTTGAAAGTTCTTAGCTTTCCCCCACTTCCTGCTCACTCTCCTTCCTGTGTGAGTAAAGATGTGATCCAGCTTTCTGCTCCTACCTCTATGCTATGCCATGCCTTCCCTACCATTACGGACTCTAATGCTCTGAAACCATAAAACAAACAAAAAAAGACTTTTTCTGTAAGTTGTTTTTTACAGGATGATGAAATTTCATCACAGGAAAAAATATAGATATTAGAGAAATAGCACTCAGGGATAAAGTAGCATCATGTTTAATGGAGTAGAGTCAGATTACCCGGATTCAAATTCTGGCTCTGCTATTTACTGTTGTGTTCCTTTGAACAACTTAACTCTGAGACTCCATTCTCTAATCTATAGACTTAATACCTCATTTCAAGTGAACCAGCGCTAACTCAGACAACCACATGGATAAATGCCAAACAAAAAGAAGCCAATCAAAAGAATCTATTCCCGCTCACTCTCCTTCCTGTGTGAGTGAAGATGTGATCAGCCAGCTTTCTGCTTCTACCTCTATGCTATGCCTTGCCTTCCCTCTATGCTATGTCATGCATGTGGTGACCATGCTTATACGAAATTCAAAAACAAACAAAATAAAATTTATGGTGTCAGAAGCCAGAATAGCAATTACCCCTGTAGGAGACAATGGTGTAATTTCTAGAAGGAAACATGAAGGGAACTTTAGGATCATAATTTTTTATGTATAAGTAAGTGTCTGCGTATATGCTACATGAGTGGTTAAGTACAGAGGCCTGAAGGGGTGTCAGAATGTGTAAATTTGTGGGGTATATATAGCTCCACATTTGGGAAATGTTGCATAAGCTATGTAACCATCAGAGTATAAGGAATGAGTATATATACTTGCTTAAAGATTTTATACGTGAAATCTAGGCTCATATACATCTTTTTTAATTGGATATTTCTTTATTTACATTTCAAATGTTATTCCCTTTCCTGGTTTCCTGTCCATAAGTTCCCATCCCCTCCAACTCCCCTTCTTCTATAAGGGTGTTTCGCTCCTCATTCACCCCCAATTACCGCCTCCAGGCTCATATACATCTTAATGGGGCAATATAAAAAGACATTGACCTAATTCCTCCACACTGGGCCTGTATCTCATAGTTACTAGTATTAAATGATTAATGTGGTAGTCTCCAAAATCAAAACTACGGCAGCACTATGTTCCTTCCAAAATCTATAGGGAGGCTCTTCTTAGCTTCTGATGTTTACCTACAACCCTTGGTTCCTCGGCTTGTGCATGAATCACTTTGGTCACATGGCCACCTTCCTGTATCTTCAATTTGCTTTCTTTTATGCTTTTCAGTTTCTATGTCTGGGTTCCCCACTGTGATGAGGATACCAGCCATATTGAACTAGGGCTCATCTTAATAGCCTTATTTTATATAAATTACCTTTGCCAAGATCTTATTTCAAATAATGCCAATTTCTGAGGTGAAAGGGTAGGATTTCAATATACCCCTGTTTTAAATTTATTTTATATTTTATTTTCCTTCTTGGTATTATTATTATTATTATTATCTTTTTTTTTTTACAGTCCAGTCATTATCTTCCTCCAGGTCCACCCTCTGACTGTTACTAATCCCATACCTCTTCCCTGCTTCTTCCACACTCCCTGGGGCCTCCACTCTCTTGAGGGTTAGGTGCATCTTCTCTGACTGAGTTCAGACCCAGCAGTCCTCTGCTGTATATGTGTTGGGGGTCTCATATCAACTGGTGTATGTGGCCTGATTGGTGGCTCCGTGTCTAAGAGATCTCGGGGGTCCAGGTGAGTTGAGACTGCTAGTCTGCCTATGGGGTTGCCCTCCTCCTCAGCTTCTTCCTGCTTTCCCTTAATTCAACCACAAGGGTCCCTGACTTGGTTGGGTGTAAATATCTGCATCTGACTCTCAGCTACTTGTTGGGCCTCTCAGAGCGCAGCCATGATAAGAACCTGTCTATAAGCACACCATAGACTCGGTAATAGTGTCAGGCCTTGGGGCCTCCCCTTGAGATGGATCCCAATTTGGGCCTGTCATTGGACCTCCTTTCCCTCAGTCTCTTCTCCATTTTTGACCCTGAAGTTTTTTTAGACAGGAACAATTATGGGTCAGTGCTTTTGACTGTGGGATGGCAACCCCATCTCTCTGCTTGATGTACTATCTTTCTACTGGAGGTGGACTCTACAAGTTTCCTCTCCCCGCTGTAGGGCATTTCATCTAAGGTACCTCCCTTTGAGTCCTGAGAATCTCTCACCTCCTAGGTCTCTGGTACATTCTAGAGGGTTCCCCCACCTCCTACATCATGAGGTTGCCTGTTTCCACTCTTTCTGCTGGCCCTCAGGGCTTCACTCCTGTTTCCCCATCCCCCAATACCTGATCATGTTCCCCTTTTCCCCTTCCTGTTCCCTTTCCCATCCAGGTCCCTCCCTCCCTCTGCCCTCTCCCTGTGACTGCTTTCTTCTCCCTCCCAAGTGGGATTGAGGAATCCTCACTTGGGCCCTTCAGCTTGTTAATCTTCTTAGTCCTGGGTATTCTGTACTTTTTTGGCTAATATCCACTGTGGATCAAGGACCTCAAAATAAAACCAGATACACTGAATCTAATAGAAGAAAAAATGAGAAAGAGCCTCGAACTCACTGACATGCCAGGGGTGGGTGTGGGTGTGGATGTGGGGGTTTGGAGATTTCCTAAACAGAACTCCAATGGCTCACACTCTAAGATCAAGGATTGATAAATGGGACCTCATGAAACTGGAAAGCTTCTGTAAGGCAAAGAACATAGTCAATAAGACATATTGCTAACCTACAGATTGGGAAAAAAAATCTTCACTATCCCCACATCAGATAGAGGGCTAATATCAAAAATATATAAAGAACTCCAGAAGCTAACCACCAAAACAAGCAAACAATATGATACAATACAATACAATACAATACAATACAATACAATACAATACAATACAATCAAAAAATTGGGTATAAGCTATACCTCTCTTGGGCATATACCCAAAAGATGCCCCAACATATAAAAAAGACACGTGCTCCACTATGTTCATCGCAGCCTTATTTATAATAGCCAGAAGCTGGAAAGAACCCAGATGCCCTTCAACAGAGGAATGGATACAGAATATGTGGTACATCTACACAATGGAATATTATCAGCTATGAAAACAATGACGGGTTGGGGATTTAGCTCAGCGGTAGAGCGCTTGCCTAGGAAGTTGCAAAAGGCCCCAGGTTCGGGTCCCCAGCTCCAAAAAAAAAAAAAAAACAATGACTTTATGAAATTCATAGGCAAATGGTTGGAACTGGAAAATATCATCCTGAGTGATGTAACCCAATCACAGAAAGACATATATGGTATGCACTCATTGATAAGTGGCTATTAGCCCAAATGCTTGAATTACCCTAGATGCCTAGAACAAATGAAACTCAAGATAGATGATCAAAATGTGAATTCTTCACTCCTTCTTTAAAAGGGGAAGAAGAATACCCTTGGCAGGGAAGAGAGAGGCAAAGATTAAACAGGAGACTGAAGGAACACCCATTCAGAGCCTGCCCCACATGTGGCCCATACATATACAGCCACCCAATTAGACAAGATGGATGAAGCAAAGAAGTGGCAGACCACAGGAGCCAGATGTAGATTCTCCTGAGAGACACAGCCAGAATACAGCAAATACAGAGGCGAATGCCAGCAGCAAACCACTGAACTGAGAATAGGGACCCTGAAGGAATCAGAGAAAGAACTGGAAGAGCTTGAAGGGGCTCGACCCCATATGTACAACAATGCTAAGCAACCAGAGCTTCCAGGGACTAAGCCACTACCTAAAGACTATACATGGACTGACCCTGGACTCTGACCTCATAGGTAGCAATGAATATCCTAGTAAGAGCACCAGTGGAAGGGGAAGCCCTGGGTCCTGCTAAGACTGAACCCCCAGTGAACTAGACTGTTGGGGGGAGGGCGGCAATGGGGGGAGGGTTGGGAGGGGAACACCCATAAGGAAGGGGAGGGGAGGGGGATGTTTGCCCGGAAACCGGGAAAGGGAATAACACTCGAAATGTATATAAGAAATACTCAAGTTAATAAAAAAAAAATAGGGACAGTAAAAAAAAAATGGGGTATAGAACTAAGCAGAGAGTTCAGAACAGAGGAATCTCAAATGACTGAGAAGCACTTACAGAAATGTTCAAAGTCCTTAGTCATCAGGGAAATGCAAATCAAAACGACCCTGAGATTCCACCTCACACCAGTGAGAATGGCTAAGATCAAAAACTCAGGTGACAACAGATGCTGGTGAGGATGTGGAGAAGGAGGAACACTCCTCCATTGTTGGTGGGATTGCAGACTGGTAAAACCATTCTGGAAATCAGTCTGGAGGTTCCTCAGAAAATTGGACATTGAACTACCTGAGGATCCAGCTATACCTCTCTTGGGCATATACCCAAAAGATGCCCCAACATATAAAAAAGACATGTGCTCCACTATGTTCATTGCAGCCTTATTTATAATAGCCAGAAGCTGGAAAGAACCCAGATGCCCTTCAACAGATGAATGGATACAGAAAGTGTGGTTCATTTACACAATGAAATACTACACAGCTATTAAGATGAGGCCATCATGAGTTTTTCAGGAAAATGAAGGGAACTAGAAAATATCATCATGAGTGAGGTAACTCAGACCCAAAATGACATTTTATTTTTATTTTATGTACATCGGTGATTTGACAGCATGTATGTCTGTGTGAGGGTGTCAGAGCCCTTGGAACAGGAGTTACAGACAGTTGTGAACCACCATGTGGGTGCTGGGAATTGAACCCAGCTCCTCTGGAAAAGCAGCGAGTACTTAATCACTGAACCATTACTCTAGCCCCTCAACATACCTCTGTTTAATATATGTTTAACAACAGTAATCCCTAACAGGTACCATATCATTTTAATACTAGATGAAATAGATTGTTTGCAAAGAAGGCCACAATAGTTCTTCCTGTGTTTTATATTCATGTCTCTTTGATAATGTGCCTTCTACCTTTCACTCTATCTTACTATCCTTGGGCCTTTTCACGAATAAATCTGAGGTGGGTTGCTGCTCAGTAACCACTAGCATCTCTTGCTGAGCATGTAAATGAGACCATCTTAGACCATGCAGGCCCAGTGAGCCCTCTGCATGCTAGTACTGCAGCTGCATGTGTAACCTCAGACAAGGCCAGTAGAACGTACCAGTTGAGCCCATCCAAAATGATGGTTGGTAGCATCAAGAACAAATAAAATGTTTGCTTCATATTATACTAAATTGTGTGATAATTTCTTATCCAAAAAGAAATGGTTGGTATGGTAAATCTGGTATCAGAAGCCTAGGTCTGGTTTTTAGTAGCAAAAATTTAACCTAGCCTTTTCTTTTTATTTATTTATTTTTTTTTATTAACTTGATTATTTCTTATATACATTTCGAGTGTTATTCCCTTTCCCGGTTTCCGGGCAAACATCCCCCTCCCCCTCCTCCCCTTCTTTATGGGTGTTCCCCTCCCCATCCTCCCCTCATTGCAGCCCTCCCCCCAACAATCTAGTTCACTGGGGGTTCAGTCTTAGCAGGACCCAGGGCCCTTCCACTGGTGCTCTTACTAGGATATTCATTGCTACCTATGAGGTCGGAGTCCAGGGTCAGTCCATGTATATAGTCTTTAGGTAGTGGCTTAGTCCCTGGAAGCTCTGGTTGGTTGGCATTGTTATTCATAAGGGGTCTCGAGCCCCTTCAAGCTCTTCCAGTCCTTTCTCTGATTCCTTCAATGGGGGTCCCGTTCTCAGTTCAGTGGTTTAATGATGGCATTCACCTATGTATTTGCAGCTAGAAAGCTCTCTTAGGAGTCTAATTTTTCACTTTCGACCGTCTGTCATCTCAGAAATGGTGCAGGTAGTGCATTAAGTACAGCCGTTGAGTCTCTGAAGAGTACCTGAAAAGGGAAAACATCTCCAACCTGCAGGCCAGGGGGCTTGAGAAATATCAAGGATGCTCTAAATATCTGAAGAACCCAATGTAGACGGCACGAGACCCTTGTGCTTACAAATAAGCACTATGGGGACAAGGAATGTTAAGCATACAGCTGTCTCCTCAAGGAGAATCGAGTTTGCTTGTTTTTCCCACCCAGAAAGCTAGGAATAGATGTAGTTAGTAGCCTCGTGATTTGTGTCAAGCCATGCCTGAATCTCCCAGAAAATTATGTTTGTTCATCTCAGACTTTTCCTCCCTAGACCTTTATCTTGAGCGTTGTTTCTCAGTCAATAAAACCCTTCCTTATGGGAGATTTACAACAGCCTAAGTACCTTCTGTGCTCTATGTAGGGCCAGGCCACTACTCACTTTTGCAAACCTTAATGTTTATCTCAGTCATTCTCCCTAGACCCTTACATTGAGCACTAGTTCTGAGGCAATGGAACCCATCTTTATGGAAGAGGCCACATGCACTTTGTAAAGAGTTTCAATGTAAACATGTCTTTAGCTTTGCTGTGCACACACGATTGAGTTAATTGTCATCAGAAAACTTTTCTCTAAAATTGTGCTGTGCTTAAATATGGCTAAACTAAACCATGCTGGGTCAGAGTCTAGAAGTTTGAACCAACACTGGCTAACTAAATCATGTTGAACCAGATTTCCTTCTTGCCTCTCATGGGCTGTTACTCCCCTGGCTCTGATGTTTGCAGAGATCCCCACAGATAAAACTAAGATAAAGGTAGTCCAAAGGGCTAGTTTCCAAAAGAGTGCATGATGATTCCACTGAGAGATATTTCAGTCTAGATAGTTACTGGTTCCTGAGTCAACACCTTAGCTCTGGAAAGACAGAGAACTGATTTTAACTACTACTCTAATTCAAACCCTCATTCGCCTTCTAAATTCATTGGTGGTCATTTATTTTAACTGGGTACCACTTGATACAAAATGAAAGATGATGAAGGCTGGAGAGATGGCTCAGTGGTTAAGAGCACCGGCTGCTTTTCCAAAGGTTCTGAGTTCAATTCCCAGCAACCACATGGTGGCTCACAACCATCTGTAATGGAATCCGATGTCCTCTTCTGGTGTGTCTGAAGACAGTGATGGTGTACTCGACTCATAAAATAAAATAAATCCTTTAAAAACTGAAAGAAGAAATCCTTCAGAAGGCTTTCTGTCACAACTCACCTCTTCTACCAACACTTCTGACCAGCCTAATTGATTCCACTTATTATAGTCCATAGTTGGTTCCTAGGGAGACCCTAAAACGCTTTCCTTTGCCATTAGTAAGCCATAAGTAAGACACTATTACCAAGGCAAGTCTTATAAAGAACAACATTAATTGGGGTTGGCTTACAGGTTCAGAGGTTTAATCCAGTATCATCAAGGTGGGAACATGGCAGCATCCAAGCAGGCATGGTACAGGAGGAACTGAGAGTTCTTCATGCGCATCTGAAGGCTGCTAGCAGAAGACTGGCTTCCAGGCAGCTAGGATGAGGATATTAAAGCCCACACCAACACTGACACACCTACTCCAACAAGGCCACATCTACTCCAACAGGACCACACCTTCTAATAGTGCCACTCCCTGGGACAAGCATATACAAACCATCACACTGCAGGGAAAGAAGATTCACATGAAATCATCCCATTATACCCCAGAGGTTCATGATGGCTGGCATGCAAAACTGCATCTCCTTTCTCGGCCCTTCAGTATACAAATGAAAAACATCTCTCAATAACTCTACAGAGTAGAATCTTCCATCGGAGCATCTTGGATCATGTCATCTTCTTAGATGTAGCATACCTGCAGAAAGGCTGCTTTTGCTCTCCTTAGAATTAGGTCTCTACAATTAGCTCTAAATTGTGATATGAAAGCACAGTCTTCTGACTTGAACATTTCGAGATGTTTCAGAGTAAGATAAGGATGGCTGTAGCCAATCAGGAGAAATTAAAAAAGAAAATTCTCTAAGTACTGTCTGGTAGTCATAGCTTAATTCATTCAGCCTTAATATAACATTCATCTGGTCAATACAGGTCTGGAATCCTAGTACTCTGGAGGCTGAGGCAGAAGGATTGTGAGTTCCGGAATGCCTGGGCCACATAAGAAGACTGCCCCCCCCAAAAAAAACAAAACAAACAAGGGAACATCTTGGTTTAGTCATTTTCTTGTCTCTGAGCCCTTCCTCTGGCTCCCAAGTGGAACTAATCACCGCCTCCTTTGGAGCCAACATTCCTGTATGCTCTGTAGAACTGTCATGGCCTATTTTCCAACTCCTAATTTCCACATCATTAACTTTGGGTTTGGTCAGGTAACTTGGCCTATGACTGACATTTGAACACTTGTCTATCTTGGTAGGGAATGTGCCCTTTAACTCACATAATCTACATTAATTCTTGATAGCTAATGCTAAAATTGTATTGCAGAATGCCAGCTGGTATCAAAATAGTAGTAAGTTACATAAAATGAAGAGAAGGTATACCACTAACCTCGTATAAGAAAGCCTAAGAGGGTCAACAAGGGAAAATGAAAAGAAAAGGAAGACCAGTAATGGGAATAAAGGATGACAGGAGTTTCTGGTGGGGGACAGAACAGCAGGCCAAATCTCTACCCTTGAGAAGTAATAAGAGGGTCAAGAAGAATCTTTGGGCCCTAGCATGTTGTTTCAGAATTATACTACAAGAAATCCAATCTCAGCTCCTATCCAAACACTGTCTTTCATCATCCTTAATTATTCTTTAAGTAAATCTGACTGGAAATTTATCTTACAATATTTAAAACATTTAACAAAATGGTCTTCTGTTGTTCAAATACTCAAGGACCTGACAAGGGGTGGGGGTGGGGCTCTACAACTAGTCATTAAATTAGTGAAAGACAATATCTTCCTGAAAGCCTCAGACATTTCCGCTATCATCTCACATTGTATAAGAAAGCAAATTTTCACTACAGTATGGATTAAGAATCCCATATTTTTCAACCAACAGGAATTGCCTTCTCTAGATATAGCAAAAATTGTGCAAAGTTTAGCTTTAGTGGGAAATTGGGGTAGTATTCATGTCAGTAGAATTTAGCAATTATATTAAACTAGCATATCATAAAAGAAGCATCTTATTATGGGTTTTGGCAGTGCTGACGTTTTAATCCAGTGCTTCATACATGCACTGTATAACTGTGATGATTTTTATACACCAGATGTTATTTTTAAAATTCCACTGTGGTTTGGTGTAGAACCAGGCAAGAGGACTAAAAGAAATATTTTAGGGACTATATGGTTCAATTAATAAAGTACTTTCTGCACTAGCACATATTTGGATCTCTAGCACCTGTATTTTAAAAAGCTGAGCACAGCAAAACACACCTATAATCCTAGCACTGGAGAGGTAAGCGCCTCAAAATAATAATAATAATAATAATAATAATAATAATAATAATAATAATAATAATAATAGTGTAACAATAGAAGAAGACACCTAATGTCAATCTTTGGCCTCTACACATGCAAACAACACACACACACACACACACACACACACACACACACTTTAAACTAGAAAATTAAATGTGTAAGCCAGATGTGGTAGCCTAAGCATCTCAACTTTGTTCCTCAGAGACTGAGGCAGGCAGGAGAATTGCTAGAGTTTGAAGCCATACTGAACTCAATAAAAAGGAAAAGAGGAGGAGGGAAAATGAGAAGGAAGGGGAGAAAGCAAAGGAGGAAAAGAAGGAAGTGCCAGGGAAGAATTAGTAATGCTTAATAAATTGAACCCACCTGTCAGATAAAAAGATGAACTGTCTCCCCTGTTGTCAGTTGCTCAGTATTCTTGGGCATTTTTCTTCTAATGTTGGCAAATATAGATCGGTCTGTGTTTAAAACATTAAATTGGAAACAATCTTAAGATTTCTGGCTAGCACAGAGCCTTGGCACTATTGACATCTTGGACCAGATAAATCTTTCTGTGGGACTATGTTGTGTTTCATAGATGCTTAGCAGCACGCCTGCCCCGTACCCACTAGATGTCAGTACCACTATCTACTCTCTCACACTTGTGGCAACTGAAATGTCTCCAGCAGCAATAATATGGATTTTTACCTAAGAGGTTTAACTGCAAAATGGTGACTTCAGAGAAAGCAATTTTGTCTCCCAGAGAACATGTGCAGAACATAACACACACACACACACACACACACACACACACACACACACACACACACACACACACAAACACAGTAAAACCAAAATCTGGCCTTAAGTGCTAATAATGTCAAGATTGAGGAACTTACTATAAAGACTTTGATAAATTTGGAAGAGATAAGGTTATGTTTTTATTACTGGATTATATCCACAGATAACCTTTGAAAACAATTTATCTATGTAATTGATTATGCTGCTGGGATCCATTTATACACCACACTCTATCTTTCTTCTAATTTCTCAAAGTTGTAGCATTCTAGGAAAGCTAACATACTTAGTATATTTCATCCCCCCCTCCAACACAATTCATACTCGGAGATAGTTATGTTGTATGATCCAAGACAATCAAAGCAAATGTCAGGACTTTTGCCGAGAAATCAGCTAATATCTCTTTTCCAACTGAAAATGAAGAAGAGAAAAAAGCCTGACTATCGCCCGAAGTCGCATTGAGACTACAAGGGAATGTGTCTTTTGTTTGAACAATTCTGAACAAAGCCTGGAAAGACAGGGTTTGGTGGTATCTTTAGGCTACCAGATCAAGCCTCTCCAAAAGCTATGCCAGTCTGTCAAGTTTTTACTTTCAGAAGTTATAAATTTCCCTTATTGTTAACCTACTGGGAGCTACCTTTTCCTGTTCTTGATACTAAAAGATGGTTATAAGAATCTGCTAACATCTGTTTCTAGTCCTAGAACACTTCTAAACCAATCAAGTATGTGGGATTTCCCTCACATCAACAAACCAGCTCTCCAACTTCCTGGATGCCCTTCTGATGCCCTACAATTCAACTTTAGTCCAATTCTATAGATCCCAAAATGGAAGGATTCAGTCCCTCAAGACCACTCCCACTTGAAATGTTAATTACAAGTTTTAACTCTCTGGGATTTCTGATCAACTAGTTAGAAATCCGGGGGTTTCTCACAGCCCTCTCCCCACATTTGATAACCTGCTACAGTTGCACACAGATCTCAGAAGAACAGCTTCCGTTACACTTACCACTTTGTCGTGGAGGATATTGTGAGGTGTCCCAGTGAAGAGGTACACAGAGTGAAATCCAGGAGCTTACACCCCTATAAATATAGGACGCTGCACTCTTGAAGCACACAGATGCACTCACCAACCTTGATATTCTCTGAATCTGAGCATTTAGGGACTTTATGAAGAATTCATCAAGGAGATATGACCTATTCTCCAAGTCTTCTCTGGACCCCCAGAAGTTGAGTGGGGCATGGACCAAAAACTTCGAAGCATGTGCTACTCAGAGTTTTATCTGTTTTACAACCAGCTCATGTTGAACCTCACCAAGTTTCAGGCTGGCGAGGGAGGCAGCCCTCCATTCAAGGGTTTGAAGAGTTCTCTGCAGCAGCAAAAAATTACCCTCAGCTGCTCAGGATATTTTGCAGGGATTTAGAGCCCAGACTCAACCATAAATGCCAAGGCCAAACACAGAACAAAAGAAAATGCTGCTAGGCTCTTATCACCAGGAAGTCATCTGGGTTCTGGGAGCTCTTATCAGAATAAACAAAAAAAATATAGTTTCTTGAAATAGACAGAAATGTTTCAAACTGTCATGGCTAAAAAATCTTGAATTATCTTTTTTTTTTTTTTTTTTACCCAGATACAAAAGGATGTTGGTCTTACTTTTCGTTTGTCTATATGGCTACAGTATCCTGGTATGGTAAATAATGCCTAAATCAATGTTTGAAGAATAGCAATACTGGATTTGACCCCATTAATATGCCCAACCAATACTGGCACCTCAAAAACCAACAGGACATATTAGACAATTTATCTTTGTTGATAAGGTAAACTATACTTTTCTTTAATGTCTTTCCCCACTGAAAGATTCTCAAACATCTGTTGCAGCAGTTTCGAAGGGAACAGAAGCTTTCAAAGCCTGATGCTTTGACAGCTTTCTAGTATTTTACATTATAGTGGGGAACCCAACAAGACCATGAAGTTAAATTTTAAAAAAAGGACCATGAAGTTATTGAACACACAACAGCTTCAATGTGCTGGCTACAGGAAGGAAGAGATCAAGCTCTATATACCGTCTACATTGTTTAAAGTAGCTTAACAAAAAAGCATTGCACTGCCATCAATATGGGGGAGGTGGGCAGCAAAGAAGGAAGTCCATATATTCAGAACTAGTCTTCCCTAGAAAAAACAGTGAACTGGCTCCTAAGATCACACTCATGATTTTTGTTGATAAGGTCATGAGGAAGCAAATTATCATTTGCAAATAACCATTTCCATTTCCTTAGGTTTTATTGTGCACCGGCCATTGCATGGATGCATTTATGTATGCTGTTTAATTCCTCATAACCAGTCGGGGAGACTCCATTATCATCCCCAGTTTACATATGGGTAAACCAAAGCACATGGAGGTCCAGCAACTTGCTTGGTATTACCTAAGGAAAAGGCCAGGACTTAAGCCCTGGCAGCCCAGCTCCAGAGTCTTTGTCTTCAATCACTCTTCCACATTGTCTCCCATTCCTTCAAATATCTACAGCCTGGCTCATGTGGAGACAAACGGGACACAACTAGGGGCCATCATGGTCTTCAAAGGAAGAGCAGACACATGGACGATGAGACCGGGAGGGGCTCAGTAGTCAGTTAATGCTGGGAATCACTGACAACATGGGGGACGAAGTAGGATTAGGGTGAACTGAAGAACTCTGTAGAGATGCTGCCATATAGGGGAGACAGAACAGAGCATGAGCAGAAAACTGTAAAAGCCACTTTCTTCTGAGGAGAGCAAGGTCACTAAGCTGCTGCAGAAACTAGACAAATGGCTCCGTCAGTCCTCATGCCCTTCCACAGCCATTTCCCATTAATTAAAAGCATGGAGGAAGGTCTCAATGGGGTTCCTTTTTCTTAGTTTGCTACTTTGTCCGCTTGCTTGCCGGTTTACTTGCTTACTTGGGTTCGGGCATTGCTTTCACTTCTTGTTGTTGCTTTTGCTCTAGGGCACGTCCTTGATTGATGATTGATAGAAAAGCTTTTCCCACCTGAGTGGCGCCACTCCTGGCAGGTGGGCCCTCAGGAAAACAGGCTGAGCAAGCCAGGAGAAGGAAGCCTGGAAGCAGCACCCCTCAGGGCCTCTGGATCTGCTCCTGCCTCCAGGTTCCTGCCCTGGCTTCCCTGAGCAATGGGCTGTAATCTGTAAACCTGAGTAACCCTTTCTTCCCAAAGTTACTTTAGGTCATGCTGTTTTTCCACAGCAATGGAAAACCTAACTAAACTAGTCTCAAGGCTTTCTGATATGCTCCCTTTCTGGGTAGTTCTTGAGGTCCTTAAAGTCTGTTCTACCGAGGTCATCACTATTATTACACTGTGACCGGCTGCAATGGTTTTGCCACATTCAGTGACCTTAAGTTGCAAGAAAAAAAAAATCCCTAAGTTCACACTGTGTCAAGATGACCAAAGTTCTCTTGCTGGAATGGTCAGTATTCAGTCTAGCCCAATAAGAACTTTGCGTTTGGGGCCTGGAGACGGTTCAGGGGTTAAGAGAGTTTGTTGCTCTTGCAGCACAGATCCTAGTTTGGTTTCTAGACCCCTCATAATGGCTCACAAATATCCTACAGTCCAGTTCAGTGGAATCCTAGATCCTCTTCTGACACTTACGGACACGAGGTATGCATGCAGGCAAAATACCCATACACATAAAATGAAAATAATTATTTTAAAAGACAATTTCTACTTCTTTTTAAGTAGATGTTTAGACTTTGTTACCAGCTCCTAACAAAGAGCTCATAGAGCCCTTGGAATTTCCTGAGTGATAAGGGCTGGGGGAGCAATTTTTGTTCATGTTCTGAGTTGTGCTGCTGGCCTTGAATGTAGTCTGCTGATCGTCCCGCTCAGCCTCCCAAGGAGCTGGAATCTCATCATCATTATCATCACCATCATCATCTTCTTCTTCATCATTATCATCTTATGGGTTGTTTTATATAAGTACATCATTTACTCTAAGGACTCTCCCCTTATAGCCGACTACCCTCTCCTTCCCCCATGCCCATCAAGTCTCCTCCGTTCTCTAGATAGCTTCATTTCTACTTTCATAAAATGTTTTAACACTCCCAATAGGACTCTAATGTACCGCCAGACCTGAGGACCACTAGGCCCGATGCAGTGTGGAGTCCTAGACATGCCATTGGCATCTTGTTTACTCCCCAGGCAAGCCTTGTTGCTTTTAGTCAATGAGTTTATGTTTGATTTGGGAACTTTGAAAGTGGATTTAGCTCAGTGGTAGAGCGCTTGCCTAGCAAGCGCAAGGCCCTGGGTTCTGTCCCCAGCTTCCAAAAAAAAAAAGTGTCTGAGTCATACAGTTTCACTAATTATGGATGAACTGAATTTCATACCCTAAAGTAAAATTTCTTTTTTTTTTTAGACAGAGTCTCTTTCACTGTGTAGCTGTCCTGGAACTCTCTGTGTAGATCAGGCTGGCCTTGAACCCCCAGAGATCTTCCTGTCTCTACCTCCTGAGTCCTGAAGTTAAAGGGATATGCCATCATACCAGGGTCTAAACAATAAAATTAAGCAAATTTATAGTACTAAGAAATGTTTCTGATTATGAAAGATCCAACATGGAAACAGGACGTTTCATATTAAAGCAAATAAATAGACCATGAGGCAGAAGAATGTTCAATGAATACTTCTTCAGACAGACACCTTAGAGAAGTAAGCTTTCAGACTGTAAGGGCCATCCGGGGACCGCCCCACCCTAGGATCCATCCTGTCTGCAGACACCAAGCCCAGACACTGCTGACAGGAGCCCTGTATGATTGACTGCTCCATGGGAGGTTCTGCCAGCAACTAACCAATACAGATTTGGATGCTTGGAGCCAACCGTCAGACTGAGCTCATGATCCCCATTGGGGGAGCTGGCAGAAGGACTGGAGGAGCTGAGAGGGATTGCAACCCCATATGAGGAAAAACATCAGCCGGCCACACCACCCAGTGCTCCCAGGGACTAGACCACCAACCAAGGAGTGTACAGGGAGGATCCACAGCTCCAAATACATATGTAGCAGAGGATGGCCTTGCCTGACAGCAATGGGAGGGGAGGCCGTTGATTCTGTCGAGGTTTGATGCCCCAGCATAGAGGGATGCTGGAGCGTGGGATAGGAGTAGGTGGGTGGATGGAAAAGCACCCTCATAGAGGCATAGGGGAGGTGAGAGAGGGCAGATGTGGGATAGGGTGTTATGGAGGGGTAACCAGAAAGGGGGATATCATTTGAGATGTAAATGAATGGAATGATTAGTTAAAAATAAAATAATAAAAGTTTCTCCAATAAAAATATAAAAGAAAAAAGAGAGATGTTTATGGCTATACCATTCTGAATGCATCTAATTTCATCTGTCCTTGAGGCTAAGCAGTATTGGCCTTGGTTAGCAGTTGGATAGGAGACAGCGGGTTAATACAAATCCAGTGCCCAAATCATACTTGTTTTGATTGAATTTATTCCTTGCTTGACGATCCATAATACTTCTTCACCACTTTTTCAGTATCAAATGTTGGGGTCTTCTTACATGTACCACAAACCTCAAGCTGGCCAAAGAATGTGTATCTGTCATCTTAACGCAAGTTAGGCTCACTCGATGTACACAATGAACCGCAACTGGCCACAGAGTGATAACAGGCCCATGTGTCCCCAACTTAGAATGTATGGGCACAGTGGAGTACTTAGGGAATTGTGGAATCACTTGGACTTGTTCTCTACTGAAATTAGGAATCTGTCTTCCTATTTCTGATTGCTTCATACCAGGACCATCTACTTCTACCTTGTATTGTACGGCAGGTTTTTTTTTTTCCCAAATACTTAGAAATGCTCTAGAATCTATTAGTTCAATCAATAAGAACACCAACCAGGTTTACTAGGGCAAGCCTACAATTTCAGCACTCTAAATGCAGAGGCAGGAGGATTATGAATTCACAGTTAGCCTGAACTCCATAGTGAGACTATCCTATCTAAAAATAAAATTAAAAAGACACTAGGGAGTGAAGAGATGGCTTGGTGCTTAAGAGCACTTGCTACAGAAAGCCTTAGTGCGGGCACCTGCAGAGACTAGAGAGGGTATCATATCCCCCCGAGTTACAGTTACAGCCCACACGCAGGAACCCACACAGAGACACACACTCAAACACAGAGGTTTACAAATAAAATTTAAAAATTAAAAATGTATTTGAGAATTTCTCATTTAAGCGAAATATAGGAAATGGCTGATCATTAAAGGATTTCCAAATGCCATCATTATTACAAAGAGCTATTTGTTAAATCTCTTCCCTTTTCTGCAATTACCTGCCTTCGCAAGTGTTCTCTCATGCTATTTTCTGGGCTGTGTAACAGTTGGTAATTAAAAGTTATATAGTTTTCCTATAGCTAGATTGAGCACCATCAGAGCACGGTCCAAACAGAGCAAATTATTCTGTTTCTGAAATACAAGAAGTTAAACATTTTACACTAACTAGAATATTAATACCTTCCAATCTATCGAATTGTAAAAATGTAAAAACAACAAAAGAAACCTGCGTGCTACTTGATCCACATTTCTCTTCTACCTCCAACTCCTTTTCACAAATCTCAGTCCTTGAGGCCTAAAACATTTCAACATGTTTCCCTAAGACTGGAGATAGTTTCACACAATCACAGTACTCAGGGAGTGAATGCCAGACACTAGGGTCATTGTTTCCGGCTGGGTCTTTCAGTTTAAAAAAAATAAATAAAATCGGCTTCTTTAGCATTTTGTAACGAAATCTTCTCTAGGATGAAGTTATGTAGAACAGGTTGGATTCCTTCAAAGGCTTGTTTTTTTTTTTGTTTTTTTTTTTTTTTTTTTTTTTTTTTTTTTTTTTCAGCTTTAAGAGGCCAGCTCAGATAAGAAACGGCCTTTTGGTCACTATTAAGGGAAACCTTCTTATAGTCTGCCAAATGCTTGTTGGATATCACAATGCTTGCCCATTCTGGCTATGGGAAGATGAACTCTTTCCTGTAATCCCGCATGCTCCCTAAAGATGTCCCCACCTGATCCCCTCAAAGACTGTTTCCCTGGCTTTCTGACACACAGAGACGAGCACAGGACTGCAGATGTAACACCTTCTGCAGATCTCGAGTTCAATCTTGAGGCAGTTTGCCTTCTCCAGTCTCCTCTCCGAAAGTTCTAGCTACACCGATCTTTCCCAATCCTTTAGTATTATCTTTTTAAATTCATTATACAAAGATCTTAATATAAAAACTGAGACTGCTAGAGAGAAACATACAGAAAACACTTCAAGATACACCAATAGGCAAGAACTCTGTCAGAAGAACCCCAATAGCACAGTGAGAGTTGACAAATGGGGTTAGAGACAATAAAAGGGCTTCGGCACAGCAAAGGAAACTATCATCAGAGTGAATTGATACCTTACAAAAATGGCTGCAAATCTTTTGCCTGTTGGCTTTCAGACAGGGGCTAATTTAAAACACATGATGAATTAGCTCAAACCTAGCAGCATGGGCTTTTTAATTCCAACAGTCAAGGGAGGCGGAAGCAGACAGATCCCTGTAAACTGAGGTCAGTCTGGTCTACAGAGCTAGTTCCAGGCCAGTCATGTAAACAAATGTATGTATGAAAATTCCACTGTGAACCCCACTGCTTTTTATACCCTGGAACTTTTGAACTTGCTACATAACCAAGGCTGTCCTTGAACTACTAACTCTCCTGTCTCCAGTTCCTAAATTTTGATATATAGGCGTCTGCCTGGCAAAAAAAAAAAAAAAAAAAAAAAAAAAGAGTTATCTCTTCAGTGCTGGGCACATCTGTCAAATGACTGGCTGCCTTAGTTTTGTTTATTGCACAGATACTAAATAATAATGATCCTCTGGGTTTCTAACCTGGTGAGCTGCCTGGGTGCTTCCAATCCCACTACTGTGGGAGAAAACCCAAGTTTTGTGGCACAAAAGGCTCCTTACTTCACTACAGCCACCCTGGTGTTTCAGGGCTACTTCAGCGACCGCCCACCCTGTGGCTATCAACCAACCCAGATCCTATCTTGATAATTGTTATAAGGGAGACTCTGCTTAGCTAGGCAAGGTGAATCCACCATCTCCCCCACCCCCCTCTGTGCAGCTGGAGGTGAGTCCACAAGGACTTTAGCACAGCCTGGTCAGCAAACAGATATGGCAGAACAGGATCTTAGGGCCTGAGGTCTGGGGGATTCCTTCCAAGCCTTTTTCAAGCCCACCTCTGAGCTACCTTGGGGAGGAGCATTTAAAAGCATAGCCCTGTGAGTCACAGGCTCGGTCAGGGGTTTCGAGACAAGTGATTGTTGAGCTGTGCTTTCACCTGGGTCACCTAACCATCCCGTGGTTTCCCTCTCCCCACTGGAAACTACAGACACTAAACAGCAGAATGGCTAAGTGTCATAGCTGTGGGTCGCAGCAGTGGCCAACTCATTTTCCATTCTGGAAGCTCTAACTGATTTCAACTTGCAAAATTAACAAATAAAAAGGCACGCCCTGGTTTCTTTGGCCAGGGAGCATTAAGGACCACCTGTTTAATTTTAAAGCAATAACCAAACAAAATAAGAAATGCAGGGTTATAGTTTAGGCCTGTGTTTTGATAAAGCAGGGTTACCGTCTTTTACTGTTGTCTGTCCCTCAGGAGAAAAATCATTAAAAGGAACTATCAATTTTCCTTTATACTGCCATTAAAAATCCATATTTCCTTTAACTCAACACATATCAATAATCACCTTATTTCAGAATTAGGAAATTGTCCAGATTATGTTTATGGAAGGAATTCTTAAAAAAAAATCACAGAATTCAAGAACCCACACCGGCCTACACCATAAAAATAATGTTCAGGTGAGAACTTAGGAATGTTAACTTTAGCAAGCCATCAGATGATTCCTATGTTAGGCCAAGTTTGCAATTAGCTGATGCAGAGATCAGGAAGGATCGTGGATGAGACAGCTTTGTAACAAAACGCCTGATCCAGGGTACTTAGGAAGTAAAGAGAGTTTTGTTTTGGCTCATGGTTCTGGAGATTCAAGTATCAGAGAAAGTATCAGAGAAAGGTACCGGGATGCAAAGGGCCTGAGAGATTTTAGACTCTTTGTTTCCTTCAAAGGCATGGCCTCAATTACCTGAGATCTTCCACTAATTTCTACAAAGGGTGTAAAGATCCACAGGGCCCTGCCCAATGTGCCTCACCCTTGGGACCCAGCTTCATGTAGATCTTTGAGAGGCACATCCAAACAGCAGGAGATTATATTTTCTTTTGAAAAATACTGATGGCCAGCAGCAAGCAGGCCGGGAGGGGGCGGATCAGTGCTGGCCTTAGAACCGCCCCCTCCAGGCCTGAGGAGGGGCGAGGGAGGTCACAGCTTGAAGGTGTATCAGCTCCAGCCACGCCTTCCAGCATTTCCAGCTCAGAGCTGCAAGCTGCTAGTTGTGAGCACCAGCACTGAGAACCAGCACCCGGAGCTACCATGGCCTACAGCCGGCAAGAAGGGAAGGATAAAATTGTATTTGTGACCAAAGAAGACCACGAAAGCCCCAGCAATGCCGAGCTGGTGGTTGACGACCCCGCTGATCCCTATGCGGAGTATGGACTGACTCTGCCAAATGGGAACATTAACTGGAATTGCCCCTGCCTTGGAGGAATGGCCAGCGGCCCCTGTGGAGAGCACTTCAAGTCTGCCTTTTCCTGCTTCCACAACAGCACGGACGAAGGCAGGGGATCCGAGTGTGTAGGTCAGTTCCAGGCCATGCAGGAGTGCATGCAGAAATACCCAGACATCTATCCCCAAGAAGAGAATGAGGACATGGAAGAGAACGAGGACGAAGATTCAGACGACTTCTACCAGGAGGGCCTGGAGAACTATGAGGACGAAGAACAGATGGATGAAGAAGAGATCGATGATGACGATGACTACTACGAGGGGGTTGAGAATGAGGATGAAGAGGAGGATGAAGAGGAGGAGGATGGCGACTACTACTATGAAGAAGAGGAGGAGGAGGAGGAGGAGGATTATTATGAGGACTATTACGAGGACAACTACTACCATGACAATGACTATTACTATGAGAACGATGACTACTATGAAGAGAACAATAACTACTATGAAGAGGAAGAAGAAGATGACATCTACTACGAGGCTGACTACCTGGAGGAGGATGAGGAAGAAGAGGATGAGGATGTTTACTATGAGGCTGACTACTTCGACGAGGAGGAGGAGGGGCAAGAGAAAGAGGGGCCAGAAGGTCCAGAGGAGCCAGCAAAATCCCGGGAGAAAGCAGATGCCACTGAGGACTCCTCTGAAGACAAGTCGCAGTACTTCAGCGCCTGAAGGCCACAACCCAGATGCTGCCCGTTTGCTTAGCCACAGAACTCTCTGCACTATGAATGCCCTACCTTTCCATCTCTCTTGCTCGCTCTCTCTCTCTGAAAGCATCCTCTCCTCTGTTGTTTTATGTACTGTAATATAGAAAAGAACTTACTTTGATGATCGGGGGTCTTGGCGACTTGCCATATACCCTGAAGAAAAGAGGTGTGTGTGTGTGTGCACCTGCATTCTACATAAACTCACCCCCAACACTAGGCCACTGCCGAACTGTCCTCTTTAAGTGCCCTGGATTCTGCTGCTTTGAAATAACGTCCAGTTTCTCGACAATCAAGAGCCGTTACTCAGGGCAGTCTCTTATAGTAAGCTGATTTCATGACCCATTTATCCTTGCAGGTATTTATATGTCTCTTTGGGAAGTTAAGTAGAGTCTAAAGCATCTTCCTTAAGATTGCTGGAGTGAGGCCATTCCTACTGGAAGAGGCCTCCGATCAGATACTGGCACTGGGGTATCTGGGGACTGCTGTGCTTTGCTTGGTTTGGGTGTTTGCAGTGCATCGGGTCTCTTGAGTGTCTGCAGTTAGAAGGTAAAATTCTGATCCTTTGACTCCCAGTCCCTTCCTAAGTGAAGGGAGAGGCTGGACTTTGGTTTTCGCTGTTATTGATTTACTGTTTCAAAAGGCCTGGTTTGGGGGCTTTGGTCCACTCCATACAGTCAGTTGTAACATTCCTGAGAAGTTGGAACCGAACTGTTGCCAGAGGAAGCAGCCAAAAAGAGCTTGTGGTTTGAACGAAGCACTCAACTTAAAAGAAATGATTTCTTTTTTAAAAGTAAAAGAATGAGCTCTAAGATCGTGTATGTGAGAGAAAGAGAATGAATGGATGGGTGGATGGGTGGATGGATGAATGAATGAATGTGTAGGCTTATGTATAGCACGGCATTCCTTTAGAGGTCAGAGAACAGCCTTGGGTGTCAGGCTCGGCTTTCCGCCTTGCTTGAGACAGGGTGTCTGTTGTTTTTCTGCTGGATATGCCAAGCTAGCCGGCCCTCAAGCTTCTGGGAATTCTTTTTTCTGCCTCCCATCAGTCACTCTTTAGGAGTACTTGCGTTTACAGGTGTTCTTGTTATTATGTCTTGCTTTTGTATGGATTCTGGGGATTCAAACTCAGGCCTCGTGCTTGCCTGTAAGCACTTTTACCCACTGTGCTGTCTCCCAGCCCTTATTCTTTTCTCATTTTTGAAATGTGGTCTTGCTGCGTGGTCCAGGATAGGCTTGAACTCTTAATCTTCCCACCCCAGTCTTCCCAGGTGCCGGGATTCCGAGGTTTGCTGCCACGCCCTGCCTTTGGATCTAGTTTGGGCAATAGGAAAATCATTTAGGCCAGTACAATATCTCAGCAGGTAAAAGGCCCTTGCCATGGGAGTTCAATCCCGGGACCCACATAATGGAAGGAAAGAACCTTTGGCTCTACATACCGTGGTGCTGTGCCGTGCATGTCTCTTGTTTACATGCACGTCTGAGTGAGCGCCGCACCCATAGACCACACATCATGTGGCAGCACCCAGCACACACACACACACACACACACACACACACACACACACAAAATAGATAAATTGTTTAACTGAGCTACTTAGTCTAGAAGAGCCAAGTAGAACTAGAAAAATAACCTAAATAAAGTAGTTTTTCCCATGCAAGTACTAGCAATGGACTGACCTTGCTTAGCTTCAAAGTCAGACAAAATGGGCTGTTCTGGGTAGCATGGCTGATATCTAAGGTTGATTTTCAATTATATTAGCATATTAGATAGACTCCCCTGGGAAGATTTTGAAAGTGACCATTATCCTGTCACCAGCACAGGTTTATGAAGCAGAATTTCTGAAGAACGCATGCTGCTATTTTTAAAATCTCCCCAGGTGACTTTGTGAATAACCTCTGCTTCAGAGGATACCAAGCATCATCATGCAGAATACCTTTGAGTAGACTTCTCCATGACCTAGGAGGCCAGGCCCGTCTTATGGGACATACAGCTTCTATTCATAGAGGACATGCTAGTATGAGTTTAAGGTCCTTACATACAGTAAATTATCTGCTATGACTCAGGAGAAGATTCTGATTAAGGAAAGAAATTCTGACTCTCCCCCTCACTGGCAACACTAATGTGACATCACTCTCCAGGAGCATTCAGGCCCATAAACTCGAATGAGGTGAGGGTAGGAATAGACAGGGATAGGTATGCTCACTGAATTCCAGAACAGTTTTCACCAGCCCCCATGTTAAGGCTCTGAGTTTCCAAAAAAAGGTCACCTGGTTATTGGGACATTGGGCAGACTGACCAGCAGTTGGGGACCTGTCCTGATCTTCACCAAGCCTTTTTCTGAATGGGCTTAACCTGCCATTTGACTTTGTCATTCTTTAATCATTCACAGGCCCTTGGAGTACTACCCTATCAGAAAAACCACCAAAAAAGAAATGGCTGGAAAGTAGCATCTGATCTTCAGGCTCGGGCAAGAAGATGTAACAACTTGGTTTCCTGTTTGTTCATGTGCTGGTTTTCCAGGAGTGCCGTCTTGCCATAGACTGCGGGTCTGGCCAGCTGACTTATTTCATCCCACCATTCCACATTCCACATGGCTCATGGTCTGTCCCTCCATTTAAGGAAAGTGTTGGAAGGTAAGTAAAATGTGTCTTCCTGCCTCTACAGGGTCTCCCAGTGGGGTTCACTTTTTTCCTTTCCTTAGGTACCCTGTGGTTTCTCTCTGCCTGCCATCATAAAACAAGGTAATTAGAACCCCAAGATCTCAGAAAAGACCTTTTGGAGTCTACTTACAGACTTCCTAGTTTAAAGCTTCTATTCTGACTCCTGCTTTCACATTTCAAGCCAGAGACTACGTGCTTCCAGACCAAGGCCCCTGGAATCAGATAAGAAGCGATTGACTAAGACCATATTCAGGCTGGCCTGCGCACATCACCTTTGCTTGTTTTTTTGGAATTCCAGTCTTTCCCCGTAGGGTGTTCACATTGCTCTTAGGCCTGCTAAAACATGAAGCACCTTCGAGGGCTATCCAACAGATGGAGGTCCCAAAGGTGTCCTCAGGCTATCCGAAGAGCTGAATAATGCATTGATGTGGCAAGTGGGCATGAAAATTGAGCTAAGAAAGTAGTATGAGCTGAGGTACTAAGTCTGAGGTAGGTCTCCTGCTGCTGGCCTTCTACTTGGACATGCGAAATGACAAGACTACTCCCGGTCATGCTCTTTATTTTTAAGGCATGGTAAACAGATGTTAGGAAATACAAAGCATGTTGGGAACTATGCAAAATTTGCAGTGTTTGTATGCCTGGATGATAGATATAGGCGCAAGAACATTCATATAGCATCACTGAAAGTTAATCACTGAAACTCTGACAAGCTTCTGAGGCTTGTGTATGTATACACATCTGTGTAACTCTAGGCAACTCTATTTCTCCCATGTTAACCTCCATGCTCTCTGGTCCTCCCAGAGACAGCCCTTGCCTTCCCATTTTCCCAGAAGTCCCAAAAGTTTGGTTAGCTACCCATCTCCATATATTTTTCTCACCTGGACTTTGATTAGTTCCACTAGGGCTATGAGGAAAACAGAGTAATTCCCCAATGTTCTCTGTTCCTTTCCTTTTTTAGATTTAAAGATTTGTTTATATTCTTGTGTGTGTGTGTGTGTGTCTACTAGATACAATGAGGAGTGCGGATGTCCATGGAGTCCTGGAAATGGTGTAGGACCTCTTGGAGCTGGAAATACAGGCTGCCTGACATGAGTACTGGGAATGAAACTTGGGTTCTCTGGAAGAGCAGCAAGTGCTCTTAACCACTGACCTATCTCCCCAGCCACATCCTTTACTTGTATTCAACTCAAGCAAAAGCAAATGAACATTTTTGTCCTTAGAAACTACCAGGAGATACAGATTCAAATTTTTCAAGAAAAATTAAAATCTCGAAAGGAAAACTAAATGAACCATAGTTATCTGTCTTCACTAAGAATGACTTGTTTGAGGAGTAAATCCTACACAAAGCCCAGCCTGACAACCTCATTGAGCCCGTCATCATGGAGAGGACCCCCATACTCTTACATATGTGGGTCGACAGGTAGCCTGTCAGAAATTGTTGGTGTTAGTAGTGAGCATTAAAGACCTCACAAATTCAAAGGTCCCTTCACATGGGAGTCACAGATGAAACTCTTAAACTATGTATTAAAGGATCTTTTTCTTATTTTTTTTTAAACAGGAAAAACCAACTCAGGCTGTGAGCTCAACTTTTAATCCTCTGTGGAAAGTTTCGAAGCTGGAAATGAATACCTCTGATCAAGAAAATGGTGAACACATTTTATAGAACTCATTTCCTTTGGGTCCATCATCCTTTTCTGGGACAGAAAATAACCAAAGTGATTTATGGAACAGCCAAATATTTTCTTTCACCTTAGAGTTCTTAGAGAAATGTATTTTTCTACAACTCCTAGCTTTTAGGCCTGAGCAACTAGCATGATAAAGCTGCCATTTCCTGAGATGGGAGTGCTCCCAGGGCAAGTTACTGTACCCAAAGCTAAACTACATTTCCTACATTTTTCCCTCTAGATCTGTCCACTGTTGTATGGACTGATAGCCTCATGAGTATGCTACAGTTCTAGGTTAGGGGTGGTCAAAGTAAAACCCAGTGAGATCTGGAAGGCAGAATTGGAGCATCAGCTGTTACACCTTGAAGATTTGTGCCAGGTACCAGGCCCTGCTGCAGTTCACACACACTGTTGCTGACCTGGTACCTCACCCTGTTAGTCTCCAGTGATGATGCCAAACACAGATAGCTGTAACCTCAGCTCTCACTGGATCTCTTTCCCTCAGCTTTCCTGAATCCAGGGCCAGGTTTCTTTCTAGCTCAGTGAGAAGGGAATTAGAACCTTCTGTATGTTACCTCTGTCATCCAGGTTCAAGGCAGTGAGCCCCAGACAGGATAATCCTCACTGGTTCCATTAAACTTTGTGATTCTTGATTTCTTTTTTTTTCATCCTCTACTTTTCTTGCTTTCTTATCCTGCTAAACCACCATGAATCAGGCTCACTCTCTGAAACAGAAGCAACAGCCCCCCCCCCATCAATCCCAGTAGCTTCCCTTAGTGATTCCTGATGGATAATGACTTTGCTCTTATCCTCAAATGTTTCTCCCTATACCCTACTTCCCTAGCCTCTGCCATGATTGTATGGAGCCTGATTCCTATAAATAAATGCATTCCATAGTACACACATTGATTCCAATTCTTTGTTGAAACACCACCGATGCACTGCCAAAGGAGCTAGTTGTGACAGAAGTTCAGTTTCAGTGTGCGAAATTTAAACTTCCTATTCAGCATCCAGGTAAAGAGTTTGAATAGGAAAGCTTGATGTTATGAGTAGTATGTGGTCCAGGCTAGAGGTGGAAATTGACAAACCATTAAATATACTGGTAAAGCCAAACCATACAGGTAAAGCACAGACATACATCATTAAAGTTATCAGTGTATAGAACAAATCAATGTATAGGTGGTCTTAAAGTCACAAGATGAGGGTTGGGGATTTAGCTCAGTGGTAGAGCGCTTGCCTAGCAAGCGCAAGGCCCTGGGTTCGGTCCCCAGCTCCGAAAAAAAAAAAGTCACAAGATGAGATGAAGTCACGGAAGCATTAAAGGCTAGCAGAGAAAACTCAGTAAAAATACTGGATAAGGATTGCTCTAATATTAAAAATATAAAGTGCCAGATATGGTGTCTCACACAAGCTCAGCAGTTGGAAGCTAAGGCTAGAGAATTGCTCTGAGTTCAGGGCCAGAGAGAATTACATAGTGAGTTCCAGGTCAGCCTGAGCTACTGTGTGAAGCTCTGTCTTAGACACCACACGAAGAAGAAAAGGAAATGGGGGAGAGAAAGTATGGTTAGGTATGAAGGGGACCGCCAATATCCAAGCACTCTGAGTCTGAGGCAGAAGACTTTCAAACTCCAAGCCAGTCTGGGATACCTAGAGACACTCTGTCTCAAGAAAAATAGTTACTCGTGGTAGTAAGTCATCAATAAAAAAAAGGCTGAATGATGGAAAGGGTGTAAGGACTGACAAGCCTCTGCTTCTGAGGAGCTGTGGGCAGTCGATGACTGCATGGGGGGTGGGGGAACCGGTCCTCCTCAAGTGCATTGCCCCTGACAGGTCAGTTATGCCTCAGTGGACAGCCCCACATTCAGTTGTGTATATGGGCAGCTCAAATGGACTCAGTAAGTTATTACAAAAGAAACACATGAATTTGAAAGGAGTTGAGGGGTGGGCATGATTTTGAAGGAGTTAGGGGGTGGTAAGGGTGGTTAATATCAAAATACATTATATTCAATTCTCAAACAATTAACAAAATGTTATATTCTTTAAAGCTGGCTGAATAAATAACATTTAAAGCTACCAAAACTGGCCTCGGATTTTAAAGAGGAAACCATGGGAAAGTCTGTTTTAAACTAAAAGAGCAAACAACTGAGTGAAGACTTAAGACAAGTATTAAGATGAACAAAAGGGTCTCAGTTACTTAATAAACCTAGAAAATTGGGGGGTGATCATAGATGGTTTCCAAAGCAAATAAAATACTAAGCTAGTCTGTTTTTTAAAATATACTTTCTAAAGAGTTGGTGGTGGGTTTTTTGCATCTGACCAAAGACTCTATTAAGAAAAATGGTAAGTTTTAGAACATTAGCAAAAACAATTAGAATAAAAACAGAAATAAACAACTATTATAGGCTGATTCACAGCCACAGATTTGGTCCCCCAGGGAACATTTCAAAATGTCGACAAGTATGTTTGGCAGTCATAAACCGCGGGAGGCTGCTACCGGCATCCAGTGGGTAGGAACCAAGCATGCCTGGAAATCTCCCACAAAGCCTAGAATGGCTCCCAAGGTCAGTGGCAGTAACGCAGAGTAAGAAATTATGACTTATTTATGGTTATTTATCACAAGAAGTAGAACAAAAATCTTTTTTTCAATTTTATTCATATGTTTTTGTGGGGGGGTGTGGGTGTGGGTGTCTGTACACACGCACATCGGAGCCCCTAAAACTGGAGTTACAGGTAGTTGGGAGCAACCTGACCTGAGAACTGGGAACCAAACTTCAGTCCCAGTCCTCTGTGAGAACATCGAGTGGAGCAAGTTCTTTTAACTGCTGAGCTATTTCTCCATCCCTCCTCAAAATGATGGACAAATGGAGGAAAAGAAAGAGGAGACAGACCTTGAAGAAAATAAAAAGGTAGAAACAGAGGTACCACAGAATAGATAACTTATACAATGGCATTGTATACAGTTGTAAAGAAAAACAGAATGTACTGGATAGTGGATAGTGTTTATCAAGGTGACTGGAAGGCAAAAAATTCATGTCCTCCCTTAATGCAAATCCTAGTCTGTGATGCATGAATGGATACACAAACATGTAAAGGTGAGTGAAGCCTTAAAAAGTGGGAAAGGAACACAAGAGCGAAATAAACAGAGGTGAGGAAGATCAGGGGTACGGCGGGCGGGCGGGGGGGCGTAGTCAAAAGGAAGCCTGAGATATGAAAGAGGAAGAGACTGGAGGGAGGCCCTGTGAGCTTCAGGGCGGGTGAGTGGGAGTAGAAGGATGGTTAATTATAGAATAGGGATTTGCAGGGAGGAAGAGGGAACAGTGATAAGATGGTAGGAAGATGAGAGAGCCTGGAGACGACAGTCATCAGGAACCCTCCTATGCTAAAGCAGATGTACCCTGGAATAGCAGCCATGGGGTAGCATTTGTAGCTATGTCCATAAATAGCAAAGAAACTATAAAGTGGCTCTCTGTTCATCTATTCCTCCCTCACCAAAATAAAAGCAAACCCAGAAGATATTAAGGGGGGAAAACAGAGATTACAGAAAAACAAAATACAATTTAACTATCCAAGCCTTTGGTTAGCTTCATTTCAGATATGGAAATTGTTTTAAAAAGAAATATTGAAAATAAGAAAATAAGAGTCTGGGGAGACAGCTCTACTGGAAGAGTACCTGCCTAAGTTTGGGTCTCCAGTTCCCATGTTAAAAAAGGCCTCTTAGCACTGTAGCCCTAATCCTGGGAGAATAGATACAGGCAGGCCCCTAAAGCTCAGTGGCCAGCCACTTTAACCAATGGTGAGCACTGAATTCACCAAGAGACCCTGTCTCAAAAGATAAGATGAAATGTGAGCAGTTCAGGGAGACATCCAATGTTGACCTCTGTCCTTCTTATCTATGAACACACATGTGTACACATACCTGCAGGCACATACACATACAGTGCAGAATATATATATATATACATATTTATAGGTATATATATATATATGTGTGTATATATATATATATGGAGAACATGAAGATCATATATATATATATATACATATATATGTATATGTGTGTTTATATATATATATATATATATATATATATATATAAAACAGAAAGGAGTCTGGGGAGATGGCTCAGTGGTTGAGAGCACTGACTGCTCTTCCAGAGGTCCTGAGTTCAAATCCCAGCAACCACATGGTGGCTCACAACCATCTGTAATGGGATCTGATGCCCTCTTCTGGTGTGTCTGAAGACAGCTACCAGCGTGCTCATATACATAAATAAATAAATCTAAAAAAAAAAACAACAGAAAAAAACAAAGAAAGCCCTCTGCTTCTCCAGAAGTGTCCATCTTCCAAAGAATAACCAGGGAACTAGAAAACCATTTTCTTTTTTTCTATTTTTTTTCGTAGGCTGGTTTTTGGTCGTGGTGGTGGTGGTGGTGAGAGCTGATTTGTTTTTGTTTTCCCATATTATGGGTTGAACCCAGGGCCTTGCCTATGCTTAGTCAAGTAAAATCAAGAAATATATATCCAGCGCTAAAAACCCATTTCTATGTGTTGCTTAATACCAGTCATTTCAAAGAAACTCAGGCAAAAAGTTTCTAATCTAACCAAATATAAAATATCTATGATGACATGTAACAATCACACTTACTATTGATTTTTTTAAAGCCTTAATCAGAGCCTGGTGGCCCAGCACTCCATAGGCAGAGGTAAGGCGATCTGTATGTATTTGAGGTCAGTCTAATCTACATGTGAGTTCCAGGGCAGCCGGGGATACACAGTGAGACCCTGTCTCAAAAACAAAACAAACAAAAACAGAAAAAGAAAAAAGCATTTATTTTAAACGTGTCTACTTCAGGGGTTTTGCAGATTTAATCTTGGGTTCTTGTCATTACAGGTAATCATTGTGATTATTGTGTGTCAGGGCTGTATGTAAATCTAAACATTAGAGAATCTTCTAAACAGCTGTCAAAAAAAAAAAAAAAAACCCAGACTGGCAAATTTTAAGGCAACAACGGGACTAGAAAACAAGATTCTATAAATAGAATCCATACACTAAATCATCACAGGAAAGTCAGGGCTGGAGAGACGACACAATGGTTAAGAGTGCTTGCTATGGGGTTGGGGATTTAGCTCAGTGGTAGAGCGCTTGCCTAGCAAGCACAAGGCCCTGGGTTCGGTCCCCAGCTCTGTAAAAAAAAAAAAAAAAAAAAAAAAAAAAAGAGTGCTTGCTATTCTTCTAGAGGAATGGGGTTCAGTCCCCAGCACCAAGTCAGGCAACTCACAACTGCCTATCACTCCAGCTCTAAAGCATCTGACACCCTCTGTCCTCTGAAGGCATGTGTGTATACATGCAAATAGGCAAATAATCAAATAAATCTATTTTTTAAAGGAAAGAATAGGGCTGGAGTGATGGCTTAGCAGTTAAGAGCAGTGCTTCCTCTTCCAAAGAATCTGAGTTCCATTTTAAGCATCTCCAGGGCTCCTCACGCCCTATCTGATGCCTTCTTCTGGCCTCTGAGAGCACTGCTCTTGCGTGGTACAAAACCATACATGTGAGCAAAACACCCACGCACACAAAATAATAAGAAAAAAAGAAAAGAACCTGACAAGGTTGGACCCCCAGTGCAGGGGAATATGGGGGCAGTAAGGGGATGTATGGGGAATACCCGTGACGGTGGAGGGGGGGAGCGGAGGGATAGGGGCTTATGGACAGGAAACCGGGAGGGGGAGTAACATTTGAAATGTAAAGAAATATATCAAATAAAAAATTAAAAGGGGTTGGGGATTTAGCTCAGTGGTAGAGCGCTTGCCTAGGAAGCGCAAGGCCCTGGGTTCGGTCCCCAGCTCCGAAAAAAAAGAACCAAAAAAAAAAATTAAAAAAGAAAAAGAAAAACTAGAAACACACAGAAATAAAAGGTAAGTTGTTATAAAAAAGAATGCCCGGGGTTGGGGATTTAGCCCAGGGGAAGAGCGCTTCCCTAGGAACCCTTGCAAGGAACCCTGGTTTGGGCCCCCAGCCTTAAAAAAAAAAACCAAAAAAAAAAAAAAAATGCCACGTGTCTAACTATGTAAGAAACCTGGATGGAGCGGGGGGGGTGGCGGCGGGGGGGGGGATGGGAGGCGGGTGTACTCGTGAATGGAATGAGTGCTTTCTAATGCTCACACAAGCATACAGTGAGTGTCTCCACAGGTATAAAGGGTAAGGTGTGTGCTTAATTAGTGGTGGAACCACCAAATCATTGGAAACAAGCAGTTCGAACATATTAAAAAAAAAAAAAAAAAAAAAAGATAGTCTCGGCCGGCGGTAGTGGTGCAAGCTATTAGTCCCAGCATTCGAGAGGCTGAGGCAAGTGGATCTTTGAGTTCGCGGCCAGCCTGGTCTACAGAATGAGTTCTAAGAGAGCCAGAGCTACACAGAGAATCCCTGTCTCAAACCCCCACCCCCACTCCCAAAAATAATAACCAGACACAGTCTCACTATATAGCACCGGCTGGCCTGAACTGATTATATATGGCCTCAAACTGGCTATGGAGGCCAGGCTGGCCCTGAAACTCCCAGAGATCCGCCTGTCCCTGGTTGCCGTTGAAGGACCCGCCAAACAACTTAAATGGTGCACAATGGCCCTGCAGGTTTAACTCCAGCGTAAAATGGTGGAGACAAACTGTAATAAAAAAGTACTGCTTGCGCAAGCTTCCGCCTGATCGCCTTACAAGTTAGATGGACAGCAAGGAACCGCCCACAACGTCTTCCCGCCTTCTCCAGCGGAAGTGGGGACACCGCTGGAAAGGAAGTTTGAACAAGGACCCTCCTACCCAGAAGGCTTAAGGAGCATGAGGCCTGGAGGAGTGGCGTACGGAGGACGACGCGCGCGAGCACGGCAGCTCCACAACCCTGCGTGTCCACTTCCAGCGCAGAGGGCTACCGGCCTGCACACGGGCAGTGACCTCCGAAGGTATGGGTGTTTTCAGAAACTTGCAAACATTTTGAGGTAGTTTTCGGTTCGCTTTGGCTCGTCTTTTCTGTTAAGTCGAGGTTTCTCGGTGCAGCCCAGACGGCTTTCGTGGCGGCTGAGCGCCAAAAGTACAGTGCAGGAATTGGAGGCGTCCGCCTCACCAGTGGGGAGGTGGGTTTCTTGGGGTCCATATTAAATTCAGGCGTATGCTCCCCTGCAGAGTTGTAGAGTTTTGTAGGACAGTTACTAGAACTGCCATGATTTCGGCCTCTCTCCGCCAACACGTTTTGTTTTTCTTTAAAGGTCCTGACTCTTTTCTTACGTACGATGGAACGAAATTTACAGGAGGCTTTTGAGTGGGCGGATGATATTATTGAATCTGTCCGGCAGCGGCCCCCTCCTTCAAGACTCACGTCCAGTGGGGAAAAGTCTCTTCATGAAAAACTGTATGACATTTATGTTGAAGAATGTGAAAAAGAGGCAGAGGCAGGGGGCCTTCAAAGCAATGTCAACTTGCTAGAGAAGCTTCTGAGGAGAGAGGCGTTGCCATGTTTAGTGGTCAACCTGTACCCAGAAAATCAGGGCTATTCTCTCATGCTGAAGGACAAAAGTGGGTCATTTTCAGAGACTTTTAAGTTGCCTTATGAAATAGAGAAATTGCTTGAATACTTGGATGCTGAAGAGTTACCTTCTTTTCTGATTGATGTCCTGGAAAAGTCTCCTGTGAATGTTTTTCACCATGGGTGTGTCATAGCAGAAATCAGAGACTTCAGGCAATGCAGTGACACCCAACCCCTGGGGAGATTGGTGAAGAGCCTGCTGTGTCATCTGATGTGTCCTCTGCTTCCTCGACTCCTGCTTACCAAACTCGACATTCTCTTACGTCCCCACGATGCAGAGTCTAGTAAGCGATGTGGAGTCCATTACAAGTGATAACTGCCAGTGGACTGAGGAAGAAAAAACTTGAGCTTGAGAGTCAACTGATTTTAGCTACCATGAGAGCCACTGTGTCTGATCCCTCTGTTGCTGTTGCCTGCACAGCCAACAGACTGCTGTTTAATGAGCAGAAGATGACTGACTCTATGAGACAATGCTTCAAGAGGCGTGCAGCCTCTTCTCTGGATCAAGAGGAGGTGTCATCTGAGTATACATGTCCCCCTGACCTTACTACAACAATGACTCCTATCGCAAAACAAGCAAAAATAGGGCCCGATGACCCATATGACTTGTTGACTACTGAAACGGATGCATGGCTGCAGGGATCCAGTGAACTGACCATGCCTTCCGAGATGGAAGCGGAGACATATATGAACGAGGTGCCATCTCTGCTCTTTGATGATGAAGAACCAAGTGTCCTGGAAGTTCCTGAGGTAAAATATGGCTTTATGTTTGATTATGAGGATGACAGTCAGCTATGGGAAATGAATCCAAGTATCATGAAGTCCCTTAATGATCCACTTTTCTCTGCTGACATAGGGCCACTTCCAGAGGACAGAATTGATAGCCACATGTATTTCCCTCACATGTCCCTGGATGATTATTCAGATGATTTCATGGCTAAAGTAGACACTGAGCCTAGTGAGACAGTGGATGTGTGCCAATGGTCTTTCCAGAGCGAAGATAGGTGTTCAGGCAATATGACACAGGGGTCTAGTAGCTCAGTCTGTCTTCCTGAGCCCTCCCTGGAGGCAAAGCCCACAACCGGTCTGGTGCCAAAGCCGGCAACCGATCTGGTGCCAAAGCCGGCAACCGATCTGGTGCCAAAGCCCGCAGCCGGTCTGGTGCCAAAGCCGGCAACCGATCTGGTGCCAAAGCCCGCAGGTCTGGTGCCAAAGCCGGCAACCGATCTGGTGCCAAAGCCCGCAGCCGGTCTGGTGCCAAAGCCGGCAACCGATCTGGTGCCAAAGCCGGCAACCGATCTGGTGCCAAAGCCCGCAGCCGGTCTGGTGCCAAAGCCGGTCTGGTGCCAAAGCCCGCAACCGGTCTGGTGTCAAAGCCCGCAGCCGTCTGGTGCCAAAGCCGGCAACCGATCTGGTGCCAAAGCCAAACCGGGTCTGGTGCCAAAGCCCGCAACCGTCTGGTGTCAAAGCCCGCCTGAACCGTCTGGTGTCAAAGCCCGCCTGGTCTGGTGTCAAAGCCCGAAACCGGGTCTGGTGTCAAAGCCAAAGCCGTCTGGTGCCAAAGCCGCGAACCGTTCTGGTGCCAAAGCCCGCAACTGTTCTGGTGCCAGCCCGCCAACCGGTCTGGTGTCAAAGCCCGCAACCGGTCTGGTGTCAAAGCCTGCAACTGGTCTGGTGCCAAAGCCCAAAATGGGTCTGACGTCATCCTCAGTGTTAGAGCAGGGAAGCAGAATTCCTCCACCACTTGCGCTTACCCATATCTCTAAACAGGGCTCCTCAAATGTCAGCTGTGGTGAAGGGGCACCACCTGCTCCTAAGAAAACCACCGTGGTTCATCAAACCATTGTGGGCATGAGCAGAGTTAGCACCCTTCCTCCAGCTCTCCAATCTAATGCTAGGTCATCAGAAAACAAGCCAAAAGTCCAGCACCCTACCTGCACCACTAGCACAAATGTGATCAATTTGGTAAAGTCTATAAAAAAACCTAGTTTGGTGGGTAATTCAACCCAGGTCATAGGCTGCCCCACTAGTGTCCCGCTGCTGAAGGATCACTCAAAATAGCCTTCTACCAACCAGACAGCAGCTACCTAAGCCGGTACAGCGTCCCGTGAAGTCACCTATGCAACTGATTATAAATAATACGGCAAGTCCCTTAACTGTAAAGCTTCCCCCAGGCTCTATCATTTTGCGCCCAGAGCCTCAGAAGTCATCCCAGGGACAGCCACAGCAGATATATGTATTGATTCCAAAACAGCCGCAGACACCCAGGGTTTCTGTCCCCCCACAGCCAGTGCCACCAGCTTCCTCTCAAGGGTCTAATAATCAGCCGTTGTCCTTGCCAACTCAGCAAACTAGTCGCCTTAGTACTGCGCAAACTAGTCGCCTTAGTACTGCGCAAACTGGTCTCCTTAACACTGGTGGGGCCAGAGGGGTTCAACCAATCCAGACATCTGTGGTGTGTCAGGTAGGCTCCACCCAGCAGACTCGCAGGCCGAATGCTCATTCACAGAGCTTGGCGCTCTCTGCTACCCTAGTACAGCCGAGGCAGACTCAGAGTCAGAATGTGCAGCTGAGAATCATACCACGCATAATAACTGTAGGCAGACCAGGCACTCAGTGCTCTGACTGTGGGCATGCAGCTGGTGAACCCAGTGATAGAAGAACAGGAGGCCCACCAAACACCCCAAAATCCTAAGTCCTAATTCTCTTTAAAATGCACTAACAGTGAGCTAAATCAGTTCTCAGTTTTTACTTCATCACTGGCGGTTTGAATATTACAGTTTAAAATGCAAAAATAAGACCCTACAATACCCAAGTTTTACATAGAAATTGCTTTCAATATAGTCATGTTTATTGCCGTGTCCCAATGTTTAGACTCTTGCAGATTGTCATTAGATAAATATTAAAACTGCAGTAATATGAGGCTGACTAAATGGCTTAGCACTTAAGAGCACTTGCTCTTTCAAGGACTGGAGTTTGGTTCCTAGCACCCATGTCAGGCAGCTTGCTCGCAGCCTGTCTGTAAATCCAGCTCCAGAAAATCTGACATGTGTCTGGCCTCTTTGAGGACTGACATGCATGCACCCCTCCCACAAACATATAATTTAAAAATAAAATAGGAACTGCACATATAGCTTAGTGGTTAAGAGCATTTGTGGCTCCTGTACAGGAACCAGGTTTAATTTTCATCACCCACCTGGTGAATCCAGTGATAGAAGAACAGGAGGCCCACCAAACACCCCAAACATCTTTTAAATACATTTTGAGGGGATCTGACACCTTCTTTTGATTTGTGTGGGCACCAGGTACCCATATGGTGCACATACCTACAGACAAACTCCAAAGCACATAAAATAAACTTAGTATATCTTTTGATTTTTAAGTTAATAAATTAAGGCTTATTTGTAAATGGTGATTTAACAAACATGCATTTTGCTGTTTTAACAGTTTTTTGAAGGAGGAGTATATCCTTTTTCTTTTCTTTCTTTTTTTTTTTTTTTTTTTTTTTTTTTTTTTTTTTCCGGAGCTGGGGACCGAACCCAGTTCCTTGCGTTTCCTAGGCAAGCCCCCTACCCCGTGGCTAAATCCCCCACCCCAAAATTTTTTTTTTTTTTAACTTTGGAGACAAGGAGTTTTTCTAGGTAGCTCTGGTTGTCATGAACTCACTGTGTAGACCAGGGTGGCCCGAAACTCACAGATGTCCACCTGCCTCTGTCTCCAGAGTGCTGATGGTAAAGGTGTGAACCACCACCTGGCCTGATTAGGGTTGTCACACTGAAATTGAGGACAGCCGAGGCCTGCAGTCCTGTGCAAGAGAGCCCATGGCAGCCTTGTCTGATGAGCATCCCAGCCCTCGGAAGGTTTGCCCTGCAGCCAGTGCTCTGGCAGACCCCAGCTCCCCTCCAGACCCTACCACTGGCCTGGAAAAGGCCATCTGGGCTGGCTTGCTGTGGCTCTCCTTGTGAAGCCACTTACATGTTTTAGAACATTCTAGGTCAATGGCACGGAGGAAATAAGCCAGCACTTAGAACTCGGTCTTGCAGACTGGTTCTTCAGTGCCCACAGCTGTCTGAGGCTGTTAAGTGGGCTCTCCTCCTCCTCCGCCCCCATCCCCACCCCGTTTACTCCTCATCAATTGTTCCACACTCCCTGCCTGCTCACCCCATCTCAGTGTCCTTGTTTCAGTGGACTGGGCTGCTCTGCCCTTAGAGGGTTGAGGTTTATCAGTTCTGTAACAAACATCTGTCCACATGAAGGTGCAGTTCCTTAGCATTCATGACATTGGCAATGCTGTGCAGCCAGCCCTCTGTGTGTTTCCAAAACATGCCCAGCACTTCAAAGAAGTCCTGGACCCATTAAGCACTAAGCAGGAAGCCATCCTCCCCTCCCCCATCCCCTCCCCTCTGCCAGCCACTGGCAACCACCGATTGCTTTGTGTCCCTATGAATTGAATTATTCCCAGTGTGTATATATATATTAGTTGAATTTTACAGTGTTTTTAGATATACAACTTTGTACCTTTTTGTGTCTGCCTTTTGCCTGGAAGGGCTTAATGTTCATTCATGCTGTACTGTGTAGAACTTCCATCCTCAGTCCCTTGTCTGGATATGGCCTGATCTGTTTCTCCATGTCTGGGCTGTTGCTGCCTTTTGGCTGTTGTGTGTGGTGGTGCTGCCTCCAGTCATGGACAGGCTTATTTTACTGCTGGTCTTGTTCTTTGTAACTCTGAAGGATAACCTGCCTACATGAAATTTGCCTCTGTAAGCAAGTGCAAGTGTGTGTTTTGTTTGCCTTTTTTTTTTAAGAAGAAATGGAAACTTGGTCTGTCAGTTCTGAAAGAGGTTAGCAAAGGGACAGGTGACTGTGATCGTCACCGGCATAAACCCTTACTGAGGTCCTGCTTGTGCTCTTCAACAAAGATCTGACCACCTTCGAGCACGCTGGTCACGTTTGCCACCAGAGAGACATCGAGCTGGTGGGAGCATCCTGGACATTGCTGGGAGCAGGTGCCTGTCCTTGGAAGAAGTGAACTGGTCCAGTGAGCAGTTGCAAAGAACTTAAGCTCAGCCTTCAGAGTCAAGCAGATCTGACCTCAGTGCGCTGCCAGTTTTGCTGTCCTTCCTCCTTTAGCTCTGTAAGTGGTCCATTCAGGTACAATAAGCAGAATGGTTTGCTCCAGTGATGTACCCTTCCTTTTCAGACAGACAAATAAATTCACCTTTGTTTCAGTTACCGTTTAGTGGCATCTGTTTATTTCCCCTCCAGTGGTCTCCATTGTGGTGACAGTTTGACTCTATCTGGGGTCCTGTTCCCATATTTCTCATCCCCCAACTGACAGCAATCTTTGTCTTTGTTGAATGAAACTGGCATCACTGAAATGCCACCAGGCCATCCTGTTGGTTAGAGAAAGATGAGTCTTACTGGTAAGGAACACAATGGTATTTGCAGTCTTTTTTTTTTTAAAGATTTATTTATTTCATGTATATGAGTACACTATCAATGTCTTCAGACACACCAGAAGAGGGCATTGGACCTCACTTCAGATGGTTGTGAGCCACCATGTGGTTGCTGGGATTTGAACTCAGGACCTCAGGAAGAGCAGTCAGTGCTCTTAACCACTGAGCCATCTCTCCAGCCCTTTTGCAGTCTTTTTATTTTGAGGTTATAATACAATTTTATCATTTCCCCTTGCCTTTCCCCCGCTTAGCCCCTGCTCCATATACCCCTCCTTGCGTTCTTTCAAATTCGTGGCCTCTTTTTTCATTAATCATTAGTACATGTGTGTATATGCATATATATCCCTAAATGACACTTGTATGTATGTTTTTGGGGCTGACCATTTGCTCATGAGTCACTAATTAGTGTGCTCTTCCCCAGGGAAGACTATTTCCCTCACTGTCAGCATTCCTTAAATACCTATAGTTTTTTGTATAGAGTTGAGATCTTATTGTTAATAGTGTTTTTTTTAATTATAGTGTGTGTATGCATGCGTGTGCACACACGTGCACACACAGACTCATGCATGTGCATGTATACCAGCCACACTGAACATGGATCAGTCAGAGGACAACATATGGGAGTCAAGTTTTATCCCCCCACCTTCGTGTCCCAAAGGTCGAACTCAGATCACCAAGTTTAACAGCAACTAAACCAAGTTTATGTGCTGAGCCACCTTACCAGTCCTGTAGTGGTGTTTAAAATAAATATCCATTTTTGGTAAAATTGAATACAATAGTCCTTCATATCCAGGATGTTCATATATCATCTGAAAGAAAATATACTCAGCTGCTTGAAACACCTAGGCCATAAAATATAGAATACATCCACCCTTTGCCCATTCTCAGTATATGAAAGGTACAGTTCTGTTTATGATTTTTTTTTCATCTAGTCCTTGAAAGGAGAGCACCCTCATAGAGGCAAAAGGAAAGGGGGAAAGGGGATGGAATGGGGGGTTAGAGGGGTAACCAGGAAGAGCGATATCATTTGAAATGTAAATGAATAAAATGATTAATAAAAAAGAAAGACGAACCCCATACAGGTGGGTTGTTTTTTTTGTTTTGTTTTGTTTTGTTTGTTTTAAAGGAAGCAAGGTGGCGGCCTAAATCATGTGCTCAGAGTTGCCCAGCTAAGAAGGCCCAGAGCCCAGATTTGGGCTCAAGCTTCCTGAGGCCAAATCTTATTCTTTCCCATGCCATCTCACTGCCTCACTAATGGCAGACTAGCCACTTGGGCAGATTTACACAGCAAAGCTATTGCCAGAATGACTTCAAGTACACAAGAGCTGTTCTTTTCAAATAGTTGTTACCGGAGCTCGTCCTGCTCACCTACAGATTCTTGCATTTCCTGGTGAGAGTATAAGGTATTAGTGGCAGACCAAATCTTAATGATGGTTATCACCTTGCTCTGCCCTCTTGAGCTGCCTGTTAGTGGCATGTTCTTTGGGGATAGGCCTAATGGCTGGTCAGTCCTGGTGAATCAACATTTCCATTTTGGCACCATAAATTTTTATTATAACAGGCATGATTAGTAAACTACCTTTTTCTTTAGGGTCTTTTGTGTTCCTTTAGCTGAAGTCTACCTGTGTGACTTAATGTCGCAAATGTAAGCAAATCTATTGGTACATCCTTTATAACATCAATTCTATTATTTTGAGTTTCTTGTGCATCAATGGAAGCACCTATCAATAAAAATGGAACACTAATCCATAAGGAAGGGGGGGAGGGAAGGGGATGTTTGCCCGGAAACCGGGAAAGGGAATAACACTCGAAATGTATATAAGAAATATTCAAGTTAATAAAAAAAAAAGAGAGAGAGAGAAGGGAGCTCTAAAAAGAAAAAAAAAATGGAACACTAAAACTCCAACATTTCATGAGTCTGAGGTGTGAGGTAGGAGGATTGATTGTCTGTAGTTCAAGGCTGGGCCTGGGCTACAAAGTGAAGCCCAGTCCCAACACTGCTCCATAAAACAGATCTATGAAGGTCCTTAAGATTTTTATCCTGTTCGTAAGACAAGTTAGCCTGCTATCATTTCATGGATGCTAGAAGAAGACACAGTAATATCTAGTCAATACAAAGGACTTTATTAAGTACAATGTGGTAAGCAGCATGAGATACAGGTTTGCATTCATTCCTTTCTCCCTTAAGTCCCATGAAGGCAACATGGACCCAGGTAAGTGTTGTACATGTAGTGAAAATGTGTCACAGCTGAGGAAAACAAGCATAGGCAATAGCAATATTTCATTATTTTTCAGATTTGTTTTGCATGTTTGAGCATCTGCCGGCATGCATATCTGCACCACATGTGTGCCTGCAGAGGTTAGAAGGTAGCATCCGATCGATCCCTTGGAACGAAAGTTGTGGATAATTGGGAGCCACTATGTGGGTGCTGGGAACTGAACCCCAGGCCCTCTTCAAAAGCAGCAAGTTCTTTTAACCACTGGACTGTCCCTCTGGTCCTAGGAAACGGTGGAGTTTTAAAAAATTGCAAAATGGCCCATCCTGCTCTTGAGAGAAGTGTTTTTGCCTATAAGAGCATATCCTCTCTATCTCCTAAGGCTTTCCACTATGCAAACGTCTAAGAAAGTGGGTTTAGAGGCCTAGCGATAGCTCAGTGCTGGTATTTCCTTCAGGTCTACTCTGGAACCAGATAGGTATATGGTGTACATACATACATACATACATACATACATACATACATACATACATGATGTAGGCAAACATTCATACACAGGGAACAAGAATATTTGTCTTCTGGATTCTGTGGTCACCCCCAACACATGCACCTACATACAGATACACAGAGGGGGGGGAGGGGGGAGAGAGAGAGAGAAAACTAAGGAATATTAAAATATAATTTTTCAAAAGAATGATGGAGGGACTGGGGCAGAGTACTCCCTTAACTTGTATGAATCCCTGAGTAAGATTTCTAGTGCTAAAAGCCAAGCAAAAATATCAGGAGGGTCTGGGGAGACAGCTCACATGGTAATGTGCTTGCCTTGCAGACATTAGAACCTGAGTTCAGTCCCCAAAATCCACATTTAAAAAAAACAAAAACAAATACAAAAACAGGCTTCTTGATATACACTGCTGATCCTGGCACTGTGGAGGTAAAGACATGAACACCCCTGGGGCTCCATGGCCAGTCAAGCCTACTTGGAAAGCTCTGGGCCAGTGAGAGATCTTGTCAAAAAGTGAAGTAGATGTCTCTTCAGCAGCAGTTCTCAAACTTGAGTCATGCGTTCTGACTCTTGGGAAGCCTCTTATCTCCAAAAATATTTACATTATAATTCATAACAGTAGCAAAGAAAATAATTTTGTGGTTGGGGGTCAGTACAACATGAGGAACTGTATTAAAGGATCAGCAGCAGTAGGAAGGCTGAACACTACTGCTCTAGAGGAATGGCACTTAATTAAACTCATGCTCTGGCCTCCACATGCATATGTGCACATAAGCACACATACCAGCACATACATGCAAAACAATGATAGAGGGGGCCAAGTGTGGTAGCACAGGTCTATAATCCCAATATTGGAGGCTGGAGGATCAGGAGTTCAAGGCCTATCTGTGCTATGTGCAATCTTGCCTTTAAAAATTATAAAATAAAAACGAAAATAAAAGGGCACCTGACTAGCTCACATGAAGTTTGATTCCCCAACAGCTCAAATGATTGTCAGAGAGGCACAGTTTAAAGAAAGGATTTTATCATAAACGTGCCTTTAATAACATAGCTAACTATATAGAAATTATAAAGAAGAAAATCTGGGATCTAGTCTTTGAGAATGTCCACTTTTACAGGTGAGGAAGAATATATGCTGGAAAAAAGTGACAAATAGACGGATGGGGGAGGGGCGGGAGGCTGGAGATACTCCCATGGTTAAAACACTTGCTTTGCAAACCTGAGGACCAGAGATCAAAAGATCCACAGAACCCAAACCCAGATACATGCGGGTGGGTGTGGCAGCCCACCTGCAATTCCTACAAAACCAGACTGTCAGAAAAAACTAGCTGGCTAGCCATACCAAAAAAGCTTTGGGTTTGATTGAGACCCTGCCTCGATGAATGAGGTTTGGAAGAGAGACCGAGGATAATACTCAACCTCGGGTCTCCACATACCCGTGTAACACATGTGAATGCGCAAACTTACACACATACACATGCAGACCACATACATGTGAAAAATATAAAAAACTGAAAATGGTCATAAAATTCTCATACCCACAAAAGACACCTCCGCTTACCCCACCCCACCAGCAACAGAGCTCATACTGAGTTCCCAATCCGGCCCAGCTCTGGTCAGAAAGGACAGGCCCTAGGTAATGGTTCTCTTGCTTGTGGGGAGTTTTCCTGCAGTGGGCTTTTGCTGTTCTCCAACATCTGCAATTTGAAACAGATTGTAATTGAGATGCATAGTGCTGAATGGGATTCTTTTTTCTAAATGGGAATTTTGTAGGCTTGGAGTGTGGTTAAGAAAAGAACAGCTGCCCAATGTATGGGTGACATTGTGGAACACACTAAAATGTGGAAATAACAAGAGTGTGCCCATTATTTCCCATTAAGAGATCCATTTAACATTCTCAGGCTTAAAATGTCTGCCTATCTTAAGACAATTCCTACCCGACACAAGTCCTTTCTATGGCCCAATCAAGAATCTGTTCTTACTGTAAAATTGTGATGATAATTTTGGAGAATCTCCCTAATATCTACAGGAATTACAACTGTTTAATATTGGCAAATGCAAGTCCCTGTTCTGTGCCTTTATATACTGACTTTTCCCTCACCCACTAAAAGATGCACCCACACACATCCGAACCATACACAAGTCCGCACCACACCACACGCATGCACACGCGCACATCTGCACCGCACCACACACACACACATGCATTAATACGCATGCACGCGCCGCGCATGCATGCGCACGCGACGTCAGACGCGATGCACGCATGACGCATGCCAGACTCGACGCGACGCACGCGACGCTGCATTTCGCCGACGATCGCCGCGACGCGACGCTGCGACGCGATGACGTCACGCGACGCATGCACATGCGACGCGCACGCACGCACGCATGCAGACGCGACGCGATGCTCGACGCATGACGCACGCATGCATGTGACGCACGCATGCGCTACGCGACGCGACGCGACGCAAGACGATGCGACGCATGCATGCGCGCCCGCGATGCATCGCACGATCGACGCGCTTACGCCGCGACGCATGCACGCATGTACGCGCACATCCCCACCACACTTGCCCACTGCACGCATGCGCGGTGCGCGCGCGCGCGCCGCAAGCACACACACACGCCAGCACCACACCTCACGCACATGCACGTCCACATGCACGCACATCTGCACCGGAAGCGCTTACGCACGCACGTCTGCACCACCCCATACGCACGCACGTCCACACTGCGCGTGCACGTCCACACCACATGCACGTCCGAATGCATGACTTGTTTTCTGAAACAGGCAGCATTTTTTTCTGAAAGAAAAATAGTGCCTAACAAAATGCATGGTGATCTCAATGTCTCTTAAGTTTCTGTCCCTCCCTGTTCCAGGTTTTCCTGATGCTTTTAATTAAAGGGTATGAAAGGAATTGGAGCTAGAGGCTAAAATGCAGCTGTCCTCATTTGAAATGAAACAAGATTAACGATAAGATTGATGCCCCCAGCAACCTTTCCTGGTTAATTGTACTATTTTATTGAGTAAGATATTTGAAAGTAGCTAACAGCATTCATGTCACTCACGAATTCTCTTGGCCAGAAAAGAAAAGTAATACAACCCAAATAAAGCACCATGTACCAAGTGTGGTCCTAAGATGATCAGCACTGCCATCTCTGGGAGCTCATTAGAAATGCTGGCCCTCTCTTGGGGAATGCAGAGATGGTTCAAAGGTTAAAAGTATTGATGGCTTAGTGTCTGAGAGATCTCGGGGGTCCAGGTCAGTTGAGACTGCTGGTCTTCCTGTGGGATCGACCTCCTCCTCAGCTTCTTCTGGCCTTTCCCTAATTCAACCAGTCAGCATACACTAGCTATTCTGAAGCCCCAACACATAATACAGCAGAGGAATGCCTGTCTGCCCTCAGTGAGAGAAGATACACCTAACTTGAGGCCCCAGGGAATGCGGAGGCCTGGTGGGGTTGGGGTAGGAGGAAATCCTCTTGGTGGTGGGGCGAGGAAGAATGGGATAAGGAACTGTCAGAGGACAGAACGGGAGGGGGATAACAACTAGACTGTAAAAAGAGATTAAATATTAAAAAAAAAAAAAGGAGTATTGGTGGCTCTCGCAGAGGACCAGAGTTCAATTCCCAGTACCCACATGGCAGCTCACAAGTGTTTGTAACTTCAGTCCCAGGAGAACCAACACACATATTTCTGGTCTCCACAGGCACCACACCCAGAAGCTACACAGACATACATGCAGACAAAACACCCATCCGCACTCTGTGTGTATACTTTTTTTTTTTTTAAAGAAATTCAGGCTTACAAGCTGGAGATACAGCTCAGCAGTTAAGAGCACTTGTTGCTCTTACAAAGTTTCCAACACCCACACGGTGGCTTATTTCCTCCCACAACTCCAGTTCCACAGAACTAACATCTGACCTCCATGAGTATCAGGCATGCAGGTAAAACACTGATTCAGAGAGGGGGGGGGGAGGGAGGGGGGGGGAGAGGGGGGAGGGAGGGGGGAGGGGAGGGAGGGAGGGGGAGGGAGGGGGGGAGGAGGGGGAGGAGGGGGAGAGAGACAGAGAGAGAGAGAGAGAGAGAGAGAGAGAGAGAGAGAGAGAGAGAGAGAGATATGAAAGCTTTCAGGCCAGGGAGGCCACTCAGTTGGTAGACCGCTTCTCTAACATGCAGAAAGCCCTGAGTTCACTCAGCAGTACATTAACAAGGTGCAGTGGTGCCAGGTGTGGTGACAGATGCCTTTAAACCTAGCCCTCGGGAGCCAGAGGCAGGTATTTGAGATCTGGCCTACATAATGAGTTCCAGGATCGACAGAACTATGTCTCAAACAAAAAAAATTTCAAATTTTAAAATTAGAAAAAAGAAACAGGCTAGGATAATATATGCCTATAATCCTAGCCCTTGGGAGGTCGATAAAGGAATATCAGAAATTCAAAGTCTTTCTGGCTTTATAGTGAGTTCAAGACCATCCTGTTTAGGGAAGGGGAAGGAAGGAAGAGAGAAGAGACAGAGAGAGACAGACTTGCAAGCTATGCTCCAATACCCCAGAACCTCTAAGTTGGAATGAGCACTTTGACAAGACCCCTTCATGGAGTCTGAGAGGCACTGCTCTGGAAAATCTGGCAAGTGACAAAGAATTCAGAATCCCATGCCTGCCCCAGTAGGATGAGGTCTGGCCCTCGGCAGCTTTACTGTATTCTCCCCTCCACCGGCCTGCTCCCAGCTGAGATCTGGACAGTACTAACTACACTGTTGCATATGATAGCTAGGAGTGACATGAGATTTTTCACATTAAATTTAAATTGCTTAAAGGCTGAGGCTGTGTCTCATGTACCTGTCACCTAAAACTAGTGGTGCAGTTTGTGTCTCCTTCTCTTTAGCCATCCTTTCCTGTGTCTCATGTGTATACTTTCTAGGACCTCGCCTAAAAAATATTAACACTGATTTTCAATATATGGAACATCAATCTCCAATACCCAAAACCAAAATTTTTAATTAGGATTAAAAATTAAATTACACTAGCCACATTTCAGTGCTCAGGAGCCTCGTGCTGCTAATGGCTACTCTTTTTAATAGCACAGCTATAAAATATCTCTGTTAACACAGGAAGCTCTATATTAGCCACTTGTCTCATGAATTCTGTCTTGGCTGACCACTGGAATCAACCAGCCACCATTTGTCTGCTTAAGTATTTAATTCAGAATGCTTCCTGTTTTAGGCTTCACTATGTAGACATTTTACCCTCAACAGAAACTTAGCCCAATGTTTCTACTAAGAACATCATTAGGAAAACCAAGCACTTAATTACTTTTATTAATTATTTGCTTATTATTTATTTCAGTATCAGGGATTGAATCCTGAGGCTTATTTTTTTTTTCAGAGCTGAGGACCGAACCCAGGGCCTTGCGCTTGCTAGGCAAGCGCTCTACCACTGAGCTAAATCCCCAACCCCCGAATCCTGAGGCTTATAGTCCAGGTCTATCTATCTGTATTTCTTTCCCTCCTTCCTTTTTCCTTTCTTTCTTTCTTGGAAACAAGATCTCACTATTTTCCCAAGCTGAACTTATATCCTTGATCCTCGTGCCAAGATTACAGGTGTGCCCGTCACCATGACCAGCTCTGAGTTCATATCTTAATCCTGATAAAAGTGTCATATATTTTGGGTTCAGTTGCCTTGGTCATGATGTCTTGTCACATCAGTAGAACAGTAACTAAGACATGGATTAAGTGAGCTAAAAGCAGTTTAGGGTTTCAGATCCTACATAGACAATTCGGGGATGTGATACTTTGCTAATAAAGACATCACAGAACACTAAGAACACTGTAGATAAATCTCAGTGACACACTTGCCTCACATGCACAAGGTCCTAGGTTCAGTTCCTACAGCCACAAAAAGATGAAAGGAAAAAATATTACTAAGACTTTAAAAGCTTCTCTACAACTGTTATGTTATTTCTCTGTTTTGGAATATTTGATCACACTGTGAACCCTGAGGTTGTGTTAATTACTGAAAAAAAGCTTTTTCTAGTTGTGGTATAGCTGTGCCCTTAGCACACACCACTCAAGAGAAAACAGAGGAAAGAGAAGCTACTTAAGGGAGGGGCGGAGAAGGGAGAAGGGGGAAGGGGAGAGAGAAGAGGGAGGGGGAGAGGGAGGGGGAGAGAGAAGACAACTTACCAGGACAGTTAGAGAGAGAGAGAGAGAGAGAGAGAGAGAGAGAGAGAGAGAGAGAGAGAACAAGCTAGACACAAGTGAAAGCAGAGCGAGCCAGAGAATGAGAAAGAGCTAGAAGATGAGAACAGATGGCTAGAGACCAAGCAGAGCAACCCAGGAGAAGCTCAGAGAAGCCAGACTGAATCAGTGTGCATGGGGAGGAGGTTGAGCCAGAGCAGCTGAGTTGAACCAGCCAGCCAGAGTTCAGAAAGGAGAAAGGGGTGAGCTTAGGCCCAGATAAGAATGTATGGAGGCTAGAAGCTTCCAGGACTAGGCCTAGATTAGCAGGTAGAGGCAGAAAGCCTCAGAGATGACAATTAATGCAGGAGAGTAAACATTACTTTTACATTTCTTTAAAAATATTTTTCTAGAAACACGATCTTTTCCTTCCATTTATGCTGAGAACCTGATTTTTACATAGACCACCTAGCCTAGTTCTTCTGATAGTGCTTAAAACTATCAGAAAACTACATCTCAGCCAGGTGGTGGGGGTGCACGCCTTTAGTCCCAGCACTCCAGAGACAGAGGCGGGTGGTTCTCTGAGTTTGAGGCCAGTCTGGTCTACAGAGCAAGTAGGACAGCTAGGGCTACACAGAGAAACCCTGTCTCAAAAAACAACAACAGAAAGACTAAAGGAAAGGCCATCCAGAGACTGCCTCACCTGGGGATCCATCCCATATGCAGCCACCAAACCCAGTCACTATTGCCGATGCCAAGAAGTGCTTGCTGACAGGAGCCTGATATGGATGTCTCCTGAGAGGCTCTGCCAGAGACCTACTGATACAGATGAGGATGTTTGCAGCCAACCACTGGATTGAGCAAGGGGACCCCAACAGAGGAGAGGACTGAAGGAGCTGAAGGAGATTTGCAACCCCAGAGGAAGAACAACAATATCAACCAACCAGACCTCCCAGACCTCCCAAGGACTAAACTACCAACCAAATGGCTCCAGCCACATATGTAGCAGAGGATGGCATTGTCTGGCATCAGTAGGAGAGGAGGCCCTTGGTCCTGTGTAGGGGAATGCCAGGGTGTTGTGGTGGGAGTGGGTGGGAGGGGGGAGCACCTTTGTGGAGGCAGGGGAGGGGGGGAGAATGGGAGAGGGGGGAACCTGGAAAGGTGATAACATTTGAAATGTAAATAATCTATCCAATAAAGAAAAGGAGAGAGAAATACATCTCTCTAGATGACTCCATTCCCAGTAGAATATACCAAAATACGATTTCCACATGCCTGCCTTCTGCCTTCTTGGGGGTTCTATTTTGTCTCACATGTTTTTCATACAAGTAACACATCTTCAGTCTTGGTTCTTTCCATGGCAGGGATGCTCTAGTCACCCAGATTAGCAGGAATAGCAATGTCCTTTGTTACTTCTGGCTCACAAGTATCTGTCCACTTGAAACCCTAAGATTACTCTCTGAGAGTCACCCAACTCTGTTACCACCAGAGAATAGCTCTTTAGAGACAGTAGCGTAGTCACATATTATCATGTTATCTCCTTGAGCCAGATCCAAGCCCTGAAATTTCAGCTCCACTTAACATCGAACCACAAATCATGAAAAGCATTTTCCTTCCAGTCAAGCATCCCTTGACCAAGGTGTACTTGAACTCCTTCTCCATTTGGGATTAGTAATTCCCAATGAGGCTAAAATCTAGACTAGTGAGAAAACCAATAGCCCCATATGGCTAGCCATTGTCCTTCTAGAGATGGGACTAGGATGAGGGTAGGTAAGATACTCACTCTCAAGGGTTATACAACTGTAGACATAAATGGTTATTTATTTATTTGTTTGTTTGTTTGTTTGTTTGTTTGTTTTTATGTGCATGGGTGTTTTGCCTGCATCCATATCTGTGTGAAGGTGTCAGATCTTGGAGTTACAAACAGTTATGAGCTGACATGTCGATGCTGGGAATTGAACCCAGATCCTATGGAAAAGCAGTCAGTGCTCTCAACCCCCAAGCCATCTCACCAGCCCAACATAAATCTTTTAAAATATATATGGGTTATTTGCTGCAGGGTCTGAATGTGGAAATCACTATGTAGTCCTGGCTGGCCTAGAAATCACTGTGTAGATCAGGCTGGCCTCCAAATCTGTCTGCTTCTGCCTTCTAGGAGCCACACAACTTGGCTTTCTTTGGTTTTTAAAAAAATTTGCGGGGTTGGGGATTTAGCTCAGTGGTAAAACACTTGCCTGGCAAGCGCAAGGCCCTGGGTTCGGTCCCCAGCTCGGAAAAAAAAAAAAGAAAAGAAAAAAAAAAAAAAAAATTGCATTCATCTCAGATTCTTTTGCTCAAACATTTTTTCAAAATACTGGTAACATGATATTTTTGCCTTTAAAGTTTTAAAAAACATTTAGCACTACATTAAATTTTTACACTAGTGGCTAACTTAATTTCACCTTAGTCCCAAGCTCCTGCCCTGGCAATCAGGTTCCCTTAGTCCCTATTCAAACGGAGCCTGATGTACCCTCTCCTGTCATCAAGCTATATCAACATAAACCCATAGCATCTAATGACCGAGGAGGCCCTAGTTACACTGACATTGCTCAGCACAATGTTATATTCTGTTTAATTTCCACAAACTGTAACTTGCTAAACAGTTTCCCGTGAAATAGCTGCCATTTTAAAAAGAGGGATGTGGGGTATGAGACTATGTTTGAGACAGGAGAAAGAAAAGAAGAAAATGCCAAGGTTTGAAACCAGTGCCTATTCAGTTTTCTTTCACAATTCTGATGCTAAGCAGCTGGCAACAAAGAGGCGTGGGCAGAAACTCACAAGGAACTCCCCTGTAGACCATACCAAATTAGCTTTGTGTAGCTAAACATTGCCAGCAAAACATTGCTTCAGGGGTCCCCGGAGATGTTTCCTCCAATATAAGAGGGAATGGGGGGTCTGGGGATTTAGCTCAGTGGTAAGGGGCGCAAGGCCTGGGTTCGATCCCCAGCTCCGAAAAAAGAACCAAAAAAAAAAAAAAGGGAATCGGGATTAGAGCTGGATAGGCAGATTTGAAGGAATTCAGAGGAAACTTTAAGAAAGTGTTAGTGTGTCCTGGGTTCCATGTTGTCAGGACACAGATAGTTTGCAATCTTGTGTTTCACAGGTCAGGAGAATTAAGACAGAGCTCAAATTGTCAGTGTTAAAAGAGCTGGCCCCGTTCAAGAGTGGCCTTTTTTTCTGTCCAGTTCCAAACAGGTGGCCTTCTTGGGACATTATTTCCCCTGAGTGCTTTTGTGTGTGTACCTGAAAGCATCATGGCCTCATTCCCAGCAGGGCTGGGTTTCACTTTCTTACCCATGGACAACCGTAGTCAAGCTGAGCCTGAAGGACTTTATGCTGAGGGGTTCCGGCCATAGGAGTCAGGACTCTGTTCTTGAACAGCTGTAACAGTCTCCAAGGGACTAACTTTAGTTTGTCACAGTTTCTAGGGGATCCCAGAAGTCCACTCTGACATGTTTGAAACATGGAGTTTCTGCTTCAGAATTGCCAGTGTTCGTTGACAGCACTTGCATTTCAGCTGTGCCTTTTCTGTCAGCCAGGATTTCTGAAGAGACGTGAACACTTAGTCTTAGCTTCATTCCCTCTGAATTTAAACTGTTGCTAAAATTCCAACAACCACCCCTTCTCCCAAAGTCCAATGGCAAATCGTGGCCCTATCCCACTAAAGGTCTCTCTGGGCTTCCTTACAGAGCTTAGGTGAAGGGTTACCTACAGGGTTGTTAGTACTCCCCACTCCCAAAAGGCCTCATCAGACCGTCTTTACCTATCAGAAATAACAGCTTACCCATAGCTGCATACTTTAAGCATCCCTTCCTCTATACCTCTCCAGTCTATATATTCTGTAAACCCCCCCCCAAAGCCTATTAAGGCAGATTTGAATGCTAGAGGTGGATACACAAGTGAGGGTCTTGTGACCCCCTACCTCCACTCCAGGAGGGAACGAAACAGTCATCAAGCCCGGTAGGGGTAATCCTTTGGCAAGAGGACACAGCTGAACTCCTGAAGGTGAAAGTTACTTGGCTGAGAAGACAGTCATGTGTACAAACAGATGGTTTGTATATAACTAGTTAACTGTAAGACACATCCACCAAAGTTAATGTGGTTCAACTGTACTGTAGATAGGAAATATCTCAGCAGTATTCAAGAGTGAATAGGCAAATGCAGAAATGTTACAGCCTTCTGCCCTTGAGAGCTTCTCGGTGACTTCTCTGGCCATCTCATTAGCAGGAGTGAATCATAAAGATGCTATCTCACACTGATATAACAATAGCTCTCGGGTGTGTGGCATGCCACCTGTGCCTTACCCTAGTCAAAACTCTCACCTCCTAGACCTTCTGTGAATGATTAGCTAGCTCTGCTAGTCTCTTTACAGCTGGAGAGCATGAATGCCCCTCCATCCTTGTGGAGAAAACCTTCAACAATGCATGCCCCCTGACCAGAGCCATTCACAGCCCTGTAATACAGAGATTGAAGAGAAACTTAAAAAATTAAGAGCTCCTGTCCCATACTATGCTAAGCAAAAGAAGTGAATCACAAAAGGACGAGCACAGTATGATTCCATTCATGTAGAAGTATCTAAAAGTATCAAAATCGTAGAAAGAGTTGTGATGAAATGGGTCTATAATTCCAGAACTGGAGAGGCAGAAGGATTGAGAATTCTAGACCAGCCTAGGTTAATTAGAAAGGTTCTCTCTCTCCCTCTCTCTCTCTCTCTCTCTCTCTCTCTCTCTCTCTCTCTCTCTTTCTCTCTCTCTCTCTCTCTCTCTCTCTCTCTCTCTCTCTCCTCCCTTATTATCTTTTAATCTCTTTTTACAGTCTAGTCGTTATCCCCCTCCCATTCTTCCTTCCAACAGTTCCGCACCCCATTCCTCCTCCCCCATTTCCAAGAGGATGTTCCCACACCCCCACACCCCACCAGACCTCCTCATTCCCTGAGGCCTCAAGTCTCTCAAAAGTTAGGTGCGTCCTCTCTGACTGAACCCAGGCCTGACAGCCCTCTGCTGTATATGTGTTGGAGGCCTCATCTCAGCTGGTGTGTGCTGCCTGGTTGGTGACCCAGTGTCTGAGAGATCTCTGGGGTCCAGGTTAATTGAGACTGCTGGTCCTCCTACAGGGTCGCCCTCCACCTCAGCTTCCTCCAGCTTTTCCCTAATTTATCCACAGGGATCCCTGACTTCACTTTAATGGCTGGATATAAGTATCTGCATCTGTCTCAGTCAGCTGCTTGTTGGGCCTCTCAGAGAACGTCCATGCTAGGCTCCTGTCTGTATGCACAACATAGAATCAGTAATAGTGTCAGGTCTTGGAGCCTTCTCTTGAGATGGACCCCAATTTGGGCCCATCCCTGAACCTCCTTTCCCTCAGGCTCTTCTCCATTTTTGATCCTGCAGTTCTTTTAGACAGGAACAATTATGGGTCAGAATTTTTGACTGTGGGATGGCAATCCCATTCCTTTACTTGATGTCCTGTCTTTCTACTAGAGGTAGAATCTATAAGTTCCCTTTCCCCACTGTTGGGGATTTCATCTAAGGTTCCCCCACTTTGAGTCCTGAGATTCTCTCACCTCCCAGGTTTCTGGTACATTCTAGACGATCCCCTAACTACCACCTCCTGAAGTTGTATATTTTTTATTTATTCTGCTGGCCCTCATGGCCTCATTCCTGTTCTGTCCCCACCCAATACCTAATCATGTTCTCCTTTTCCCCTGCCCTTCCCCCTCCCTTCTCCCATCCAGTTCCCTCCCTCCCTGTGCCCTCTGATTTCTTCTCCCTCCCAAGTGGGATTGGAGAGATAGCTCAGTCATTAAAGGCTAGGCTCACAACCAAAAATATAAGACCCTTTCTCAAAAAAAAAAGAAAGAAAAAAAACAACTAAACAAACAAAAGAACAAAATCCTCCACACGACTCAGTGGTTAAAAGCACTGGGTATTCTTCCTGAGGACCAGGGTTTGATTCCCAGCAGACACATGGCAGCTCATCTGTAGCTACAGTTCCAGGGGATCTAATTCCCTCTTCTGACTTCCATAGGCACTAGACAACTTGGAAGAGAAAGTAGTTAATTGGGGGGGCTCAGAGTTCCAGAGGGTTAGAGCATGGGTGGCATCATAGCAGGTATCATTGCAGCCTGAAGGCAGGCATCATGCTGCAGCTCAGGACTCACATCTCAATCCACAAGCACCAGGCAGAGAGAGCTACTAGGAATGATTGGCCTTTTGAAGTCTCAACCCGTAACCCCGAGTGACACACCTCTCAGAACAAGGCTACACCTCCTCATCCTTCCCAAATGGTTCCACCAACTGTGTGTGTGTGGGAGGGGGGGGGTATTCAAATATATGAGCCTATGGCATCCATTCTTATGTGAACACCCACAACATAATAAAATAATAAAAAGAAAAAAATTTAAAATCATAGAAAGAGAAAATATAAAGGTAGCTAAGAGCTTGGGAGAAGGACAGGGAGAAATTAGTCTTTAATAGATACAGAGTTGCCACTTGCAGAATAGAAATGGTCTGAAAATCACTTGCACAACAATGACAGTGTACTTTATGCTACTGAACTGTGTAGCTTTAAAAAATGGGGAGGGGGAGGGGTTAGGAGGCTGATGGACAGGAAACCGGGAAAGGCATAACATTTGAAATGTAAATAAGAAATACCCAATTTAATAAAAAATGGAAGAAAAAAAATAATAATAAAAAAAAAAAAAAATACCCCATGGTTCATAGCCCAAAAATCAAATACCTTAATAAAACTTGGGCAAATTTCACAATATAAAAAAAAAAAAAAAAAAGAAATAAAAATGGAAAAGAAAAAGAAAAAAATTGCAAAAGTCAAAAACAGGGGTTGGGGATTTAGCTCAGTGGTAGAGCGCTTGCCTAGGAAGCGCAAGGCCCTGGGTTCGATCCCCAGCTCCGAAAAAAAGAACCAAAAAAAAAAGTCAAAAACAAACAAACAAAAATGGTTATGATGGGGCCATTGAGATGCCATACAAGCCTAAATGATTACTTGAGTTCAATCCCCAGAACGCATATAAAAATGGAGGAGGAGTCCTGACTCCAAAAGTTGTTCCCTGACCTCTACATGCATGGCATAGCACATGAAGGCACATATCCATGTCGGGGACACACACACACACACACACACACACACACACACACACACACACACACTCACACTTAAATGTTTTTAAAATTCCTCCTTGGTTTTTGTTTTTTTTTTTTTTTTTTGTCCAGCTCTTGTGTATTTCTTTTTAGGTGGTGGAGATAGTAGATGAGAAGGAAGTGAGACCAGCTTTATCTCTATGCCATCGAGCAATCTGCACGCTCTTCTGAGGCTCTAGATGAAGAATCTGCTTTATTTGTGCAGTAAAGCACCAGCAGACCCCTGGATAGAAAAGCTTAATTGTTCGAGCAGCCTTGTGAGGTGGCCCACAGCTGTCATCCCAACAGTGGGAAAGCTAGGGGCAGGAAGACCAGGAGTTGCAGGCCAGCCTGGACTGCATCATGAGACCTTGTCTTGAAAGAAAATTAATAAAAGACCAGCCCGAAACTAAAAAAAGAACTCAAAGTGTAATGATTGAAATGGGTAATGTACATAAATAGCTGGATCAGTTTTTCTCTTGTTCAAAATTCTATTCTGTTTGGGAGTAATTTTCTCCCACTTCAAGCTCCCTCATTATATACGCTTTCATTCAAAATGTTAATTCTTCTTCCTCTTGTAATTTAACCATCCACTAATCATTTCTGGGATGGAAACACATATTCCTAAGTGAAACTCTATTGAAGAGCTGAATTAAGCAGACAGTTTGTTTGTTTCTCTAATTTCTTGTCTAATGGTTAATAGAATTGCCAACGAAGAACTTTTTCAAAGTCTTAAAAAACTATCTGTGATAATGATTTTGTGCAAACTAAACTTTTTTGGCCAGACAGAGGTTTAAATCTCAATAAAATGAAAAGTGTGTGTGTGTGTGTGTGTGTGTGTGTGTGTGTGTGTGTGTGTGCACGCGCGCGCGCATACATAGCCCCCAAATGATATTTGCAAAAGAAATGACTAGAATCTCTAAGTGCAGTGCAACTCATTTTAATTTAAGCACAAAGGAAACTAGATTCTAGTCTTGGGTCATCTAATTGATAGACCTTAGACAAGTGACTAAGCATAGCCCTTCATCTTTTCCCAAAGTTGAGCCTGTTTGTGACCCACAGGATGGACAGTGGATCAAGAAACAAAAAGAAGATATAGTGGCAGGTTTTGTCTGCAGGAAAGAATTCATAAGATACCAAGTCAGACACACAACTGTTTCTGGCTGGCTTTAGCTCTTCTCCTGCTTTCTCCCATCCCTGCACTTTAGAGGACTATCTAACCACCGTAATTTAGGGACTCCTTAGCAAAACAACAATTTTAATGAAGTCAGCAGTGTATGAGATCAGCTAAGATTTTCCAGGGTTTGAAGAAATAAAGCAGCAATCAACTCCAAATTAGATCTTATTTAAACGCCTTTAAGAGAAGGTCATAAGTCAACTTTTTCTCCCTGCATTCAGTAGCATGCTTTATCACTCTCAAAAAGAAACTTTGGGGGCTGGGGATTTAGCTCAGTGGTAGAGCGCTTACCTAGGAAGCGCAAGGCCCTGGGTTCGGTCCCCAGCTCTGAAAAAAAAAGAACCAAAAAAAAAAAAAAAGAAACTTTGAAGATGGGAGAGTTGTAAGTCTCCACTCCCTCCTGCTGCTCTGGTCTACAGAATGCAATGCATTAAGTGCTAAATTAGATCCAAGACCCAGTTCCCTTTCCGTTTCTGTACACATAATGTTCTCCATGTAAATGTGTATGTAGTACTCCCTCCCATACCATGTGTGAAGCCAGCTACTCGATTTATTGAGCTCAGTGAAACATGAAAACGTGTTGGAGGTAGAGAGCTAGGTCAGCATTTTTGCTCTTGCAGAAGACCTGGGTTCAATCCCTAGCACCCATAACCATCCGCAATTGCAGTGCCAGGGGAATCTGACTGCCAGAGGCAGCAGGCACAGCCATGGTGCACATACATAACATCCAGGCAAAATAATCATACACATAAAATGAAATGAATAAGTCTAAAAAATCCTAAATGAAAATGTGAGTTCTGTCATTCAAAACCCAGAAAATAAGTTGCCTTTGTAAAATTTAATTTTTTTATTTTTTATTTCTTTATGGCCTTCTTGTACTCCCATAACTCTGCCCCTTTTGTCCCCAGTTGTCCCCTTTTACCTCCAGTATCCCACTTCCATTTTCATTTCACAGGTTTTTTTTATCACCCACCACCTCCCTTAAAACCCCTTTTTGTCCCATCTCATAGGCCCCAGTGTACGTAATGTCCTGACCTCTGCCCACACTCACTCCCATATAACTATCTACATATAAAAATGCCTAATAAAACCCGTATGTGGAATTAGAAGCTAAGATCCGCACAGCCCACCAAGTCTTCCCTGATCTGCTGTAACTTGAAGCTCACGGGAAAGGTTCTTATCTGGACTCCTCTTCATTCTTCTAGCCATCTGGACACCCTGAGGTAGAAAGCTCACATATACCACATGCACGTCTGTTTTTCTTTTCCCCACAACGGACATGTAATATTTTCTCTGCTGCCTTCTTCCGCTTGCTTCACCCCTCTTGCCTCCTTCCCCAAGTTCCCTTCAATTTGTTACTTAAATGTTTACCCCAGCCCTAAAAAGAAAATAACACTGTGAACCCATCCAGTATTCTGAGTACCTCTGACCCCAAGCCTTCATAGCTATTGACATACAAAATTTCTTCACTGGGGCAGGAGAGATGGCTCAGTGTACAGCACTCGATGCTCTAGCAGGGAACCCAGGTTTGATTCCTCGTATCCACACAGTGGCTCACAGCCACCCATAATTCCAGTTCCAGAGGAGCTGATGCCCTCTCCTGACTTCTGTGGGTACCAGGTACTCATATTCATAAATAAATGTTATTTTAAATTAAAAAAAATCTATCTAATCTTTCTTTTTATATATGCTCTCTGTGTGTGTATCTGTATGAGAGAGAGAGAGAGAGAGAGAGAGAGAGAGAGAGAGAGAGAGAGAGAGAGAGAGAGAGAGATTGTCTACCTGTTTATTTGATCAGTTTGGATTTTTTTTCTTTTACTTTTTTTGAGACAGGTCTCATGCATCCCAGGCTGATCCCATGCATCACACTCTCTGTGTAGCCAAGGCTGGTCTCAAATTCTAGATTCTTCTGCTTCTGAGTACTGAGATTACAGGGATGTAACACCAAGCCTGGCTCCTTTTAAGGGGATCAAACTAAACATTGGCATGGCTTTTTTGCAATTTGTGTTTTATAAGAAGTGACATGTAAGGATGTGTCTTAGGGTTTCTATTCCTGCACAAACATCGTGACCAAGAAGCAAGCTGGGGAGGAAAGGGTCTATTCAGCTTACTTCCGAGTTGCTGTTCACCACCAAAGGAAGTCAGGACTGGAACTCAAGCAGGTCAGGAAGCAGGAGCTGATGCAGAGGCCATGGAGGGATGTTACTTACTGGCTTGCTTACCTGGCTTGCTCAGCTTGCTCTCTTATAGAACCCAAGACCTCCAGCCCAGGGATGGCACCACCCACAATGTGCTGGGTCCTTCCACCCTTGATCACTAATTGAGAAAATGCCTTACAGCTGGGTCATGTAAGAAGCTAAATATACTGCTTCCTTGCCTGACTAAGGATTCCTACAGTATGAAGCCAGTAGCAGCATTCTCTTTAAATGCACAGAGACAGGCCTGGGACCTGAGACACAGGGATAAAGCACACGCTTAGGGACAAAGGGAGGGAGGAAAGAAGAAACAGAGTTTTTAAACTTTTTCTTTCTGTGAGAACATAGACAAACTAGCCCGTTCATGTACTACAGAAGTGTACAATGGCACAAATTAAAACAAGGAAACTAAGACAATTTAGGGAGAGATTCACCTAGCAAAGATCTGGGTTCAATCTCCAGCAATGAAAAGTTAAACACAGAGTTGTCACATGATCCTGCAATTTGATACCCAGGTGTATACCCAAGAAGACTGAAAACCGTGTTCACAGGAAATCTTGTCATAAATGTTTATAGCAGCATTATCCCCAGGACTTCAAAACTCAAAGCAACCCAAGTTTCCAGCAACTGAAAAATGGGTTTTTAAGTGGTAGAGCCAGGTAATGGAACACAAGACTACCATTTAAAAGTAAGGTTCTGGGGGTTGGGGATTTAGCTCAGCGGTAGAGCGCTTGCCTAGCGAGCGCAAGGCCCTGGGTTGGGTCCCCAGCTCCGAAAAAAAAACAAAAAACAAAAACAAAAACAAAAAAAAAAAGTAAGGTTCTGGCCCAACAGTGGTGGCCCACACCCTGAATTCCAGCATTCGGGAGGCAGAGAAATATGATCTCTGTGATTTCGAGATCAGCCTGATCTGCTGAATTCCAGTACAGCCAGGTCTGTTACAGAGAAATCCTATCTTGAAAAGCCAAAGGGGACAGGTGGTTCTGGCTTGTGCTGTGGCATAGATAAGCCCTTGAAAAATACCATACTTACGTAGACAAGGTGACTCAGACTTGCATCTGGGCCCCGGGGGGAGCCGAGTTGGTCAGCCAACTAGCTTTCCCACACTCACAACCCCGCAGGGCCATATTACTAAACCAGCTCTGCCTTAGTTCCTAGGCAAATTTTGGGGCCCACTCTCCCAAAAGTGCTGCAGCTGGTGAAGGGCGGAGCCAGCTTTGCACAGCCCTCAGACATCAATGACACAGGGTGGCAGCCCAGACCAGGGATGTCCGCATGAACTTTGGTGGCAACATGGGCCACAGACGTTGACCCAGAGCCCAACATGACATTCAGCAGCAGCAGCAGGCCAGGACCTCACTGTGGCCGCAGAGAGCAGCACAGGTTCCTCCCGTCAGGCTCTTCGTCTCCACCCTCCAGTTTCCACTTCCGCCTCTCCACAGTGCACACACCATTACACTTCTCTTTCTCTCCCATCTCTCCCCCACTGTTTTGCTCATCTTAGGGGCACCCAGACCTCTGGATCTTTTCTGCCCCTACTGCACCACGTGGCACTAGGTAGGGTTGTGAGACATTACCAGAAGCTAGAGAGAAGCATGATACCCATTTTCTGTCAGAACCAATCCTGCGACACTTTGACTTTGGGCTTCTGGTCTCCAAAAATATGGTAGAATAAAATGTTTCAAGCCACTCAGTTTGATGATAAATGCTAGAGACTTCCTGGAGAGCCAATCACCAACTTGTTCTCAAATTTGTTTTTGTTTTAAGTGTACAGGTCTTTTGCCTGTGTGTATCAGTGCGCCCTATGCATGTGCTGCCTGCAGTGGCCAGCAGAGTGCGTCATAACCCCTGCAACTGCAGTTTCAAGCATTGTTAGTCACCACATGGGTGCTAGGAATCAAATCCCGATTCTCTTGAAGAGCAGCCAATGCTCTTAGCCACGGAGCCGTTTCTCCAACACCCCAATTCACTAACTTGTATGGAAATAGCAAGGTACCAGACAGAGACAGGTAAATGCCACAACTCTCTAATAATTTTCTTTGGCAGATCACACAGGATAGAGCTGGCACAATTAATAAATGTGCATGGAGGGATCTGGAAGCAAGGGAAATGGGGAGCTTCTGCCAAAGGGATGGCTACTGTTACAACTAAATGGATAAACTCTAAAGAGCTGCTGTACAACCTAATTAATGCCTGTCCTTAGCGATATGGCATTCTACACTCAAGAGATTCTGTTAGAGTAGATTCTGTGGTACATACTTTTGCCATATATAAAACAAAGCAGACAAAAACAAAGGGGCACAGGGAAACTTTGAGAGGTGTTATGTCTATTACCTTATCATAGTAATGATGGTGCTGAGGATGTTGGCATGTGTGCAAGCAAACTCATCAAATTATAGACATTCCTATGTGCAGTTCTAAGTATGTCAGGTGGGTCTTAATAGAATTATTTTCGAATTGTTTTGTGATAGGCTGCAGAGAAGGTTCGACAGTTAAGAGCACTTGCTGTTCTTCCGGAGGACAGAGTTTGGTTCCCAAGACCCACATCATACCTGCCTAAAACTCAAGTTCCAGAGGATCTGATATCCTTATATGCCTTCCTCGGGCTCCTGCACACATGTAGATAGCATGGATGGGGACACACACACACACACACACACACACACACACACACACACCATGTACATAGAAATGTAATTTTAATTTTCTTAAATTTTATTTTTCATGATGGTTTTTAAACATTTTCATCTTTTTTGTAGCCCACCACCCACAGAGGTAGTGGAAAAGAAAGGATATAGGGGAAGTGGACCTGTTTAAAAGGGGTTTTTTGGAGTAGCTGTTGTCTGGGAATCAGCAGTTTGGTTTACAGGTTACCAGGCAGCGGCAGCCTGACTCACTCGCAAACACCTCACAGATACACCAGCAGTCCAGTTAGGTAGAGTTTGGATAACACAGAGGAGAAACAACTTAGCAGAGACAGCCAGGCCTCAGCCTCAGCTCCACTCAGCAGGATAAACCAGGAGGGACATCAGGAGACGTTCTCAGCTGTGCCTCTCTCAGGGAAGTGAAGATCAGTGAAGGCAGGAGACCCACAAGCATTGCACAGCTAGCTGTACCAGCGAGCCAAGCTCTGTCTCTGTCACTCTGCCAAGCCCTATTTATACCCTCTGTCTTAGGGCTTTATTGCTGTGAACAGACATATCCAGGGCAACTCTTTTTTTTGTTGTTGTTTTTTTTTAGTTTAAAATCAACAGGTAACTCAATCGCTGGGTGCAGGAACTAACATCCTAATCTGTCAGCCATTCTAAATTAAACCCTCTGGTGGCAAATCTGCCATCTAAACAGGAGGACTCTATTTCACCATGTGTTGTCCCCCAAGCTCTCCCAGTCCAAAAAAGCAAGTCACCTTTTCCTGCCTCCTCTTTTCCCCTCTCTGACCCGGAAGTCCCACCTATTCCTCACCCAGTGATTGGTTCCCTGAAATATTTATTCATTAGGGGAAGGTTCTGCCACATTTCACCCTTTCTAATTAAAGAACTTTTCTCTCAAATATAAGCTGAGCACAACTATTACCATTCTGTAATTTACAAAGTACAAAATACACCTAACATCCAGTCCATCATTTTTGTTAATTAAATAGAACATTCTGTATCTATCCTAACTTAACAGGCTTAAAATCTACATGTTATGTCCTGGTTAGCTTGTATACTATCTGAAAACTATCCTCTTAATATATTCTCTCAATGCTAAGTAGCCTGCGTTGGCTATGAGACTATAATTAGTCTTTCAACCCTGTCAGAAATCTGAGATGATCAATATTATGTGAAAATATATGAAGCCTAACACAGCTTCTAGAACTGAGACAAGTTGTAGAGACAGCTGCCTATGTAGAGACAGCCCCAGCATGTCAGGAAGTTGGAGCACCAGTCTTCAGCCTTCTGGCCTAGGATCATCTGACAGACCTTGATAAACAGGAATTATTAAGGACCATCTTATTCTGTCTCAGCAGAACTAAGCGGTCCTAACTTGTAACTTATGTCCTCTCAAGAACAGTACAGGTCTGTAGGACAAATAGGCAATTTCTGCCCAGCAGTCACCTAGCCACCTAGAGGCAGAGATGCTCAGTTTGTTCTTTGAATCCATGAAAGGGGAGCTGTTAGGAACAGCTATGTCTCAACAAATGATAAATAACATTAAATATCACATTCTGCAGATTTCTGACGGTTCTGAAAACTATCTATCTATGTAAAGTAATCTGGATTGTTGTCCGTTAACTACTCTCAGCTATTTCTAATAAAATGTCTTGAAAACACCCTAACTGTAAACTCAGAGCCATGAATTTGCTCTCTGGCCCTTGACTCATATGCTTAATCACCTCAGATCAGTTTATAATGGCAGTTATAGAAGGACTGGGTCCAAGCCTTGTATTTTTAAAATTTTTGTAACAATAGAGGAAATTTATGCCAATGAAAAGCCTGATTCTGCATCAAAACAAATTCTGTACCAATGTGAGAAATTATAACTTCAACTTAGTAACAATTATAAGGATTTCTACCAAATGAGATTATGGCTGTACAATCAATTTTAATTAATTCCTCTATTTTGAGACATGTTGTCCCCCAAGCTCTCCCAGTCCAAAAAAAGCCTCAAGGCAACTCTTACAAATAATAACATTTAATTGGGGCTGGCGTACAGGTTCAGAGATTCAGTCCATTATCATCAAGGTGGGAGCATGGCAGCATCCAGGCAGGCATGGAGCAGGAGGAGCTGAGAGTTCTACATCTTCATCTGAAGGCTGCTAGAATCCTGAGTCCAGGCAGCTAGGATGAGAGTCTTTTTTTTTTTTTTTTCGGAGCTGGGGACTGAACCCAGGGCCTTGCGCTTGCGCTTGCTAGGCAAGCGCTCTACCACTGAGTCAAATCCCCAAACCCTAGGATGAGAGTCTTAAAGCCCACAGTGACACACCTACTCCAACACGGCCACACCTTCTAATAGTGCTGCTCTGTGTGCCAAGCATATGCAAACCATCACACCCTCCAAACATTACATATCCTTCATGTGCCTCAGCATGTGTATCTAATCAGCCTGAGTCCTTTGGAGAAGGCAACACACTGTAGGGCTCCATCAGAAGTTTTTTGATGCATTTCTTTCTATGGTGTCCTGTAATGTAGCTCACCTACCCAATGTAAGGCAGATCAATATACAAATAAATGTGTGTCGTTAGCAAAGAATCCCTCATCACGTGTGCTTTTGCATGCTTGCGTTAGCAGAACACCATCCAACCACCTTTCCCACGATACCTTAAGTTTTAGCTTCATATAAATATAAGTAGAATAAATCCTTTTTTGTTTTGTTTTTGTTTTTGAGACGGGGTCTCAATATGAAACTCTGACTGAAATGGAATTCAAGCAAACCAGGATGGCCTCAAACTCACAAAGATTTTTCCTGCCTCTGCCAATAGATTTCTGGAATAAAAATAAATCCCTTTTAAACTGTTTAATGAGACAAGTATGGTGGTACATGTTTGTTACCCCAGCACATGGGACACTGAGGCATAGGATCATGAGCTTGAGACCAGTCTGTACTGCACACAGCGAGAGATTCACAAGAAGCAACCAAAGGAGAAAGATTCAATTAACACCATTTTATATTTCCAGAAGAGGGTGCTATTCCCTACCTTGGTAGCCAGACCCACATTCTATTTGATGTACATCCTGAGGTGACTGGACCCATGTAACACTCTGACTGCCTTTGCTACAAGTTTTCATTTTACTCTTTCAGACCTAAGGCTTGAAGCTACAGCCTCCCCTGTGCTAAGTATTCTTGCCTGCATGAGCTACGTCTCTAGGCCTACCATAGCCGAATGTCAAAATTCATAATTTTTTTTTGCCCCAACACAAAACCTTCTCTAATTGCTTCCTTTTGCTTCATCTCCTGTCCTGACTTGTCAAAGCACTGAAGGAAAACCAGTACCATGCCTCTCTCCTCGATTCTGGTGGTGGCTGCCATTCGCTTGTCCCCGCATACATTTCTCTACGTCCATCTTCACTTGGCCATTGTTTCCCTGTCTTATCCCTTTCTGTCTCTTAAAAGGACATTATCATTGGATTGACAGCCCACCCTAAATCTGAAATACTCTCACTCTAGCATCAGTATCAGGAACTAGGTCTTAGATGTATCTTAGGTTTGGGGGTGGGAGTAAAGCTAGAAAATGATTCAACACATATAGTCATCATCAGACTGAGTCCCTTGAGATTAAGATTGTTTTGACCATTACTTACCCCAAGTGCCTGGAATACTATGTCTTAATGATGTCTTAAACATAGAAAGTGCTCAGTGGGCTTGCTGAGTCAATGGCTGGGTGGACTGTTGGTGGCCGCTAGGATAAAGGATATTATCTAACCTGGGAGATGGACACTTGAAGTAGGCCAGAATTGGGAAGTATGCATTAAGGACTCATGGAACTATAGAAACTTGATCATCATTCCAGGTAGGACTCAAAACTACAGTGCACAGCCTCAGTGAAAAACAGTGCAGGAATGGACACAGCACTGCATACCTGTACTCCCAGCACTGAGGGGGCTGGGGTAGGAAGTGGGCCAGGAGACCAGACTAGGCCATATAGTGAAATGCTATCCCAAAGCAGTGGAGGTGGGGCGACACAGGACACTTCATTGTTTCACAGTCACATAGCTTAAATTTAAAAACCAAAACAACAACAAAATGTTTCACAAATCCTTGCAAATAAATCCCAGATGAAGCTTCTCTGGTCTTCAGAGAGTTGTTAGGTAAACTTGGCGGAAACCCCAACTGTCACAATGAGGACTCCCAGCCCTCTCTCCAATTTCTACAAATTACTAATGCTACTTTGTGATTGCAATTTGTCATCTTCCATGTGGTCTTGATTTCTTTCCTTGCCAAAAATCAGGCCAGTTCCCAGTTGTGCAACATTTCCCTAACCCTCTTCTCAGTGTGAGTACATGGTGTTGAGTATTTTGCTAAGGTTCTGGGATTTGCATAGTATACCTACATTCTCCCCACGGCCTACTCCCTCCAATCGCTTCTCATTCAATTTTTCCTTTTCTCTCCCACCCTGGCATAAAGCATGAATTCTGTCTTTGTCTCATGCTAAGTTCTGTTCATAGTTATCTACCACCATCGCCATCCCCCCTAGCCAGGTCTACCTCACTTTTTACTCTGAACAGGCCTGAAGGAGAGAGGGGGGAGGTAGGAGAAAGGAGGGGAGGAAGAGGAAGGGAGAAGGGGAGGGAAGGAGGAGAGAGAGGCAACAGAGGAAAGAGATCAAGGGAGGAAGAATGTGAGGGAAGAAAGACAGAAGGGACCACTGGGGAGAGGAGAGGCAGAGGCAAAAGAATTGGAAGAATACAGGAGGAAAAGAAAGGAATTAGGAACTTCTAGGAGAAACACTCATACCAGCTCATCAAAAGAATAGGTTTTTATTTTCCTGTGCTTCACTAACAATAGGCTACATTTTGAAGGTCTCTGGGTAGGAAGTAAACTTCAGCAACAGCTCCTGGGCTACTTACTAACAGATTTCCCTTGGCTTTCTTACAGAGTGAAGCAAATCTCTTCTCGAGTTTACATTTAATTTTAATCGCAACCATAACGATAATTTCCCCCCACCCCACCCCCGCCACTGCCTTTCATATTGTCTTTTCTTGGCCAGCTCTCCTTGGTGCTGCTCGCCTGCTGTACACTGTGTACGAACGGCAGAGCTGCCTGCACTGTGTAACTGTGCCTTTTGTTTGTTCCCACAATCGGCTCCAAAACAGCTGTTGAATGCTCGTCCTTGGATCTGGCGTCTTCTTTCAGAGACCTGGAATGGCTGGCAGCATCTTCTGCTTTTCATTTTCTTGAAGAAAAAGGAAATTTAGAACAACAAAGAGAAAGAACAGGCCAGGAGCTCTGTAAGTTAGTTAATGACTTACTTCCCCCTTTCCTTAATCAACAAAGTCCATACTCCAACAGCCACTGGGTTCCCCTTTAGTTTCTGACCTAAACCGAACTTCACAAGCCACTGAGGGGGGTCCAGATGAGCCAGCCTGGGGGAGGGGGGGTTGCCATTTGACACAGTGGTGAGGAAAGCACAAACAATTGTGACAGTCCTGTGGTGCCCGCAGCTCCAGTAGGCCCCATCTGTTGAAAAGTCAGACATTTAAGTGTCATTGCTCGTTTGGGTATGAATTGGCTGGTGAGTTTTGCTTTAGGGAGCTTTCCTTATGAAAACTTGGCATTGAGTGATGGACACATTTAATACCTTGAGGTATGAAAAAGCACTCAAGAAAATCAAGACAAAGTGTCCTTTTCTGGACGCGAGCTATTGCTTAGTGTAGAATCATTGCTTCAAGGCTAACAGCTAATCAAAACAGTCATTATTAAATGTCATGAGCTGTGCTTAAATTGCTTTTGGACCACTGGCTGTCTCACCACAGCTCTCCAGGGGGGTCATCTAAAGAGAGCTTTGGAGGGGGGGGAGCCCACGAGTGACACAATCCAGTGCCACATGTTTTGTTCCAGCTGTCCAATGAAGCCTAGGAAGGGGTTTTCAATGTGCAACCTGGATCAGAGTCACTGCCTTATGAAAATCATAGCCACAGAAAGCCTTGAAACCAACATGTAATGTGTGGGGCACGCACAGTGTTATGGGTACCTGCTGAGATCAGCCATGTTTTTTAGAAGTTGCCTTTTAAGCTTGAATTTTAGCCCCTTCTGTTGGAGAGGCATCGCCATTACAAACCATCTTTTTGGCAAGCTTCACGGTTACTTCCGCACAGGAGTTCCTTCTCCCCCTCCCTCTGCCCTCTCTCCTCCCTCCTCCTTCCTTCCACACCCAAGTCTCCCACCCACCCTCTGGAGATGTAAACCTAGTGTTCAGCCTACACCATCTCTTCAAGATCAAAGTCCACCAAAGGTAGATCAGACTAGCCCAAAACAGTAACTTCTTAAACCAAAACATGTTCTTCTGTTTAAGTAAATTACAGTCCTGCTTATCTCCCTCAGCCCCACAGAAAATATGAGCCTTAAATGGAAACTCCCAATAGCCCAGCATCACAAAATGGCCGGCAGATCGATACTCTGACTAAGCTAATAATGGCCACAGCCTTGATTTGTTTTCTTCCCTGACACCACACAGCTAGGCTCTTGCTTCCCCACTGTTCATCCCTCCAATCTGTAACTACAGCTTTCATTCCCAGCTTCTCCCTATATCCAAGGCGGTCTATACTCTATCTATGTTCTTCTTGCCTCCCACCTTAATATGGCCATTGACCTCACTTCTGTCCTTGCTACATTTGAGCCACTTCAACATTTAAATTTTTTTGTGTCTTTTTGTTTTGCTCAAAACAGTTTCTCACTGAGTAAAGTTAATTCTCCTGACCTCTGCCTCCCTAAGGCTGAGGTTCCAGATGTGCTGGACGGCCCTGTAAAGAAGTGGATTATGGACCACTTCTCTCTTGAACGCCTTTCAATAGTTTCTCATGTTCCATGTAATAAAACCCAAGTGCTAACTATGACCTAAAAAGGCCTCCCTGGTTGTTGTGGCTTGTATCAAAACCATGCATTGCCCAAACCTCTCTTTCTGCCGCTCCCAGGGACTGGCTGGCTGTCCCTGTCTTGAGCAAGCTGCCCCACTCGGGGATGCTTTCTCAGCCTGAAATACCCTCTTCTCTGGTACTTTACATAGCCAGAACCTTCACTTATTTGTATTCTGTCTCCCTCTGCTAGATTTGAAATTCCATGGAGGAAAGACTTTCACCTTATTTATCGTTGTATTCATAGCCATCAAGAGCATACCTAACACATGGTAGTAAAACATGATCTATCTGATGCTTCATTGTATGCTGTTGTGGTTTGAATGAGAATGGCGCCCACAAGCTCATATATTTGCATGTTTAGACCCCAGTTGAGAAGCTGTCCATGAAGGATTAGAAGGTATGGTGGTGTTGGAGTAGGCGTGTTGGAGCAAGTGTGTTGCCAGGCCCAGTCTCTGTGTCTGTCTGTCTGTCTGTGTCTCTGTCTCCACCCACAAGCCTCCTGCCTGCTCCCTGATGAACAGGAAGTGAAGCTCTCAGCTATTTCTCTGTCCTGCCACCATGCTCCTCGACATGATGGTAATAGACTAAGCCTTTGAAACTCTAAGCGAGCCCCCAATTAAATGCTTTCCTTCATAAGAGCTGCCCTTGGATGTAGTGTCTCTTCACAGCCATGAATACTAAGAGAGGGAGGTCAGCTGAGCTAGCTCTCCAGCTGATAACAAACATTTGTATCAGTAAATGAGGAGCTAGAATGGGCAGGAGGATACATTTCAGCACTCTCTTGAGTGACCAGGGTTGACTAGTTTTCCTTATACATCCACTGTGCTCCATGAGCTGCTGCTGACATATTTTGTCCCCACTTCACCTTTCAGGAAGTTGCTGATTTTTCTAATCCAGTCATAAGTACAAGAATTAGAAATTAACTTGAACGAAGTTACCCCAAACAAGGATTCCTTACTGTATAGAAGAGACTTATGTACTCTGTCCTCTGTTCAGCAATTCCCCCTTCCTATAGATCAGTTTTCTAGCCTTTGTTGTCCCAGTGCAGCAAGGCACACATGTTGCCAGCACACACACACACACACACACACACACACAGGCACATGATTCTGAGCTGTTACATCTCTGTTGCCCATGTTTTCTAATAGATTTTGATTCTTTGTCCTCCTGGATGCCTTTAGGGTTTGAGCTGAATTGAGAAGTCTGGAAAAAAATGGAAGGTGTTAAATTGATCCTATAGGTTGGGGGATTTAGCTCAGTGGTAGAGCGCTTTGCTCAGGGAAGCTTAAGGCCCTTGGTCGTCCCCAGCTCCAAAAAAAAAAAAAAAAAAAAAGAAATTGATCCTATAGGAGAGAAAGAAGAGAAAAAGGAAGAGTATTTGAATGTGTTCAAAGAGAGAATAAGTATATTTTAAGCATCAAACATGATGCATTTTTTCTAAAAGGAGAATCGCATAAAGAATAAGCACACATTTCTGGATATGGTGGGGCATGCCTCCGATCCTAGAGCTATTGGGAAGTAGAAAAGGGAGGATCTTTGTGAGTTCAAGACCAGCCTACTCTGCATAATGAGTTCCAGGGTGGCCAAACTACAAACTGAGACCCTGTTAAAGGAGGAGGAAGAGGAAGAGGAGGAGGAGGAGAAGAGGAGGAGGAAGAGGAGAGGGAGGAGGAGGGGGGGAGGAGGAGGAGGAAGCAGCTTATATTTATTAGTCCTGAAAGCTTAATGGGTTGTTTGAAGTTGTTGCCTTTTCAAACCAAATGACTCAGCCACCAGGAGGTTTTTTTGTGACCTGATCAATCTCACTCACTCTGTTGCTAACACAGCAAACTCAGATGATTACAATGTTTAATTGAGAGCAGCCAATTCAATTGAGGGCTCTAGAGAAGAAAGTAGAAGGACAAAGCCTGGGGTGGCTCAGCAGGAAAGGGTGCTTGCTGCAGAGTATCATAACATGAGCTCAGTCCCCAGGTCCCACAGAGTAGGAGAAGACATCTGACTCCACCAAGTTGTACTCTGACTGTCACACATGCCCCGTGGCACTTGCATGCATGTATACACATGGACAAATAAGTAAAAAGTTTTTAAAAAGAAACGAAGGAGGTGTCTTCCAGGGCAGATGGAACGGGCCGTTATTTAAAGTACTGAGTGGCGTTTTCACAAGACCAAGTGTCCAGGAGATGGGTGGTGATGATGGCACACAGCAATATGGATGGATTTAAAGAGGATGAACATGTCAATGACGAAGCAATAAATTCAGCCATTTTTTTTAGTGTCACAGGGCAACTTTATTGAGTGGTAACATGGTCACACCCAGTAAACGTGTCCTCTCATCACGCACACACACTCTGCCACACCCAGCCCCTTGCCACAGTCCAGTTCTCTCAGCCACAGGGGTGGGGAGCCTTGACTCAGGGGATCCAGAAGAACAGGTGCCTGAGGGCGTAATGGGAGGACAGGCTCAGGAGTGGTGGTAGGAAGTGGGGCTGCAGAGATAGGGTGGCCAGGGCTGGGAACACCCCACCCTGGTGCTGCACGAAGAGTGAGATTCCCAGCCCTGGTGGCCCAGGGCTTGCTGCACCCCTGTCCATGAGACTTCAAGTGTGGTAAACATTCAGGGTTTGGGAGGGGGCAGAGTCCCACCTGCTTAAGTCCCCTTGCAGGCTGGGGACTGGAGGGCAAGGCGGGACAGGGAGGATGTAGGCTGCTTCAGCTCTGGGGTTCCTCTGAGCTTCACCACCCTCTTCCCCAGCATTGTCGGGCTGTCCACAGTCCAGGTTGTCTCAGCAGCTGCATGATGAGGGCGCTGTCACAGGAGTCCTCACTGAGGGTGTGCAGATCGCCACGGCCTCGCCGAAGGTGGTCTTGGCGCGAGATGGCCTCCCTCGGGGGCTGTTGGCTATCTGGTAGTGGAAGACGGAAAAGTTCAGGGCCAGCCCAGGCGATGGGGTTGGTGGGCGCATCTCCTTCTTGTTGATGTCCATGGCCTCCTGGTAGGCTGACCGGGCAGAATCGATGATGCGCTTCTTGTCATCACCAGTGGCCACCTCAGCTAGGTAGCAGTAAAAAATTACTCGATGGGGGTTGGGGATTTAGCTCAGCGGTAGGCCCTGGGTTCGGTCCCCTCAGCCCAAAAAAAAAAAAAAAAAGTTAAAAATTATCAGTTTGGGACACTGGAAACAGAAGCTGTCTGCCTGGCTTGTTGTTCATTCATTTCGTGTTGTACTGAGACTATCTCACTGTGGCTACAAGCTAAGCATCCTTCTGTCTGCTATCCTTAGTGCTGGGATTACAGGCATACGGCGCCACACCTAGCCTAAAGCTGGCCTTTTGAATATTCTAATACATAATAGCACTTTCTTAGATAAATTCAATAAATGCGATAGATTTTGATGGACTCCATTAAGCTTCTAAACTTAACAAAAGACAACAGATTTAATGCCAAAAAGTAAAAATGAAACTTTTACTAAATTATTTCCAAAGAGATTACTTTCAAAAAATTCCTTGGGGTTGGGGATTTAGCTCAGTGGTAGAGCGCTTGCCTAGGAAGCGCAAGGCCCTGGGTTCGGTCCCCAGCTCCGGAAAAAAAAAAAAAAAAAATTCCTCCACACAAGCATCGAGCCTTAACGGGTTAATTTTCATTTTACCAGCTTGCTGCTCCCTTTCCTCAGTGCTTGGGAAAAGAAACTGTAGAACACATCTAGAGGGTCAGCCAAGCAGCTCTGGGCTTCAGAGTAATATTGGTAATTATGTCTACCCGTCAGGAAGCATAAGCAAGAAGTTTAGAAATGGCTCCTATCTAGCAAGTCTTCAGAGGTGCAGTCCATGCCGCGTGAGCAAAACTACACTCCATTTGTGGTGGCATGGGACAGAGGGGGAGGGAGGAAGGGAGGAAGCAAAGAATGGGGAAGGGGAGAGATCATGGAAGGAGAAAAAGGGGAGGAGGAGGAAGGGAAGAGAAGGAAAATTCCTTTAGCCTGAGGCTGGGAATGCAAAAGATTCCCAGCACTGGAAATAAAATGAAAAAGAGAAGCAGGGGGAGGGGGGCCTACACATTCGAGCATAGGACACAAAGGAGGCTATGTAGACACAGAAACCACAGTTGGAGGGCTGTAGCCAGAAGCTAAGGAGAGTGAGAGATTCCAGTCCCGATGGCCACCAGGAAGTTAAAGAAGGTCGAGCAAGGACTCTTTTGAAGTTCCCAGCCCTGTAACACCTGCCCTCCCACCATGCAATGCAACAGAAGAGATTCCTATCCTTTGGAGCCAACTAACAAAAGCAAAGGCAAACGCTGTCCTTGGTCCCTTGTATGTACTTTTTCATATGTCATCCTCCACATTTTTATTGATTTCTCCATTTTCCATGTTCTTCATTGCAAAGAAAGTTTCTGTGGCCTCTCTTCTCCCCTCCACCTCTACCTTTCAAGAGGTAATACTTCTTTTGAGGTGACCCTTTCCTGACCCCCATCAGTCCCCAAATCAACAGGGCCATTTTTTTTCTGTTTCCACCTGCCCTCGGGTTAAATACAAATGCCTGTTATGTTAACAGAAAAGAAAAAAAATGAGAATGGAACCGCAAGAAAGTTTGCCTAATTTGTAAAATAAAATGAGTTTCGATTCCAGCAGCTTATGTATTATTCTCGTGAGGACTGGGTTTACATCGATCATCTTTTTTTCCTGGCAGTCAAGTGTGAATATGGCGGAGGAGAAATGTAATACTGTGTAGACATAAAATTAAGTCTCGATACCCATCATCGGGACACTTTTCTCAAGATGCTATCTCGGTGTCCTTCAGAGCAATAACGATACCAATTGAGAACGTAACAGAAGCAACTTAAGTGTTATGCCTCGTTTACTTCTGGCCTAATGTGCTTGAGAGCAGGGCTATTGCTCATGACATAAAGTTCTGTCAGAAAGACTGGAAACACTTCAAGACCATTAAAATAAAATGCCCGCCATCCCTGCTGTTCAAATATTCCTCAGCTTCTAATTTAAGGCACCAACACCTAAGAATGTAATTGTGTTATTCTCTCTGATAGCTGGAATCTATCTAAGCCAAATGCCTAGGAATTACGGACTATTGGGGCTACAGGAGTCCAGAAGACAAATGAGGTGGGCGAAACGTGTTATTTTGTACTGGCTCATTCAACATTTGGGCTCTGTTTCCATTTATGTGTTAAAATGCATTCAAAGACTAAAGTGTCTGAAGTGTCTTCGCTTGGCTCAATTGAAGAAGAGGTTGGGGAAATGGACAAGCCGCCTGAAGATCGAAACTTAGGGGAGAGAGGGAGAAGACAGAAAGACTCGCACACCTCTAACTCAGAATGATTTTCCACACTAAACTTTCTAATTGTCCTTTTTAAAAAAAAAAAAAAAAGCCAAGAGTTATCACCTTAGTAAAGCAGTCCACCTTGCAACTCAAACTTCTCACCCTGATTAGCCAGCGAGAGCAGGTGGGAGAGGCTGTGCTGGATCAGAAAAGGGCGATTTTAAAAGCAAATGCCTGGACAAGGTGCCGCCTGCCCCCTTCACATGGGGAAAATCATTTCTGTCTAGTGCCTGCCTCAGGAGAGATACACTTTAGACTCAGGTACCCCATAGGCACATCAGGACTTTGACTGGGACATGGTGCCAATTCAAAGTGTCACGAAGTAGGAAAATGGGGAGAAATCTCAACTCAGTTTCTATTCTTTAATAGAAAGCAATACTGTAGTTTAAATTAGCAAGGCGCTGCTGAACCCTTATTTAAAATGTGTTTGCAGTGACATCCCAAGAAAGGAATTTTTTTTTCTTGTTTAATTGCACTGTCAGTGTGGAACGCTTTCACTTAAAACCATTCTGAGGTAGACCTTTTAATAGAAAGTGACAATTTAAATTGCCATGATAGCAGCAGAAATGGTGCTTAAAGTCATTACTAAACTGATGTCGCAGTTGGCTCCAGACCAGTTTGTTAAGGCTGAAGAAAAGGTGTTGGGGGAAGGGAGGAAAGGAACGAACTGGTGAATCATTAATTCCTTTGTATCCATTGTAATAACATGAGCTGTGATGAAGTCATCTGGCTCCCAGTGGATATAATGTACACTTCTATTGAATCCCACATTATTCCACTCTAACCTTTACCCTGATTAATGCTGACTACTGGGGAACTGCTCTAGTCACAAGCACTTAGCTCTCTGCAGTGACTTTGTTTTCTTGTCTTTGCTCCCAGGGTCCAAAGAGAGGAACTGTGGCTTTCATTTGCTGACTGGAGTTCCAGAGTGCCTTTCTTTACTCGTCCTAGAATTAGTCAGACTCTCCTGGCATTCCCTGCAGGTGACTCTCACTAGCTTCCCAAGAGTGCCATCTGCAGACTGAAGGAGTTGCGAGGTCAAGGCCACCTAAGGGGATATAAGGGTGGTGGTCAGTAGATGGAATATAGCTTCTGTGAACCTGGATAACAGCCCACGAGTGAGTCAAGGGCGAATTTGGAACATGGGGGATGCAGGGAGGATGCCACAGACATTTGGCAAGATGGATGAGGGACAGACAAGCGCAGTAGTTGGAGCCCATCTAGACACTTTCATAGTCTCTCACACATTTGTTTTGAAATTGTCTCTGGGGGCTGTGAAAGATGGCTCAGCGGTTAAGAGCACTGACTGCTCTTCCAAAGGTCCTGAGTTCAAATCCCAGCAACCACATGGTGGGTCATAATCATCTGTAATGAGATCTGATGCTCTCTTCTGGTGTATCTGAAGACAGCTACAGTGTACTTATAAATAAATAAATCTTTAAAAAAAAAAGAAATTTTCTCTGAAACATACTCCCTTAAAAGGATATTAATCACTTGATTTTTGTTGCAACACAACAGATTACCTTTATTTCTATATGCATCCACATTTCAACATGTAGTGGTCCTGAACAGAGTGGGGAACGTGGCAATGAGCCAGGAGGCCAGGCCCACCAATCTGCAAACAATCTGCAAACGTGGTGACACAGCGCCCCTTTGGGTCCCTGCCAAGGGTCTGAGAAGCAACACTGAAATCTGAGTCTGCAGGGTCCGGGCCTCGTGTTCCAACTGTCAGGCTCCACAGCAGACCCGATGTGTGGCCAGGGTGACTGAGAGCCCTGTTCAAACCTCTTCAATGTGTAGAAGCAAAGCAATTATGGGAAAAGGAACAAACTCAGAATCTCCGCATGGCCTTTCTCTAGGTATATATCCACCAAGGACCCTGAGCACTGGCTGGTCTGAGTCGCCCTGTGACTGCTCTGTTCACCTCTAGACCTGAGCTCAAAGCTCAAGGGCTAATGGTGGTGGCAGGGCCGAGGACCCGACGCTCCCTTCCCAGGCTGGTGGCAGGTGAACAAGCATGGTCTGGAGCTAAGTGAGAGAGGTCAGGCTCTTCCAACCTAATCTGGTGGCTTCTGGCCACAGCAAGTGTTGGGTAGTGATGTGACGGGCAACAAGGGACTTGAGGGGGAAAGCAGCACCCCTTGATAACGGTGGAGAGATGCGAAGCCCTGAATTCCTCACCCACTGCCAATTTCAGAAGGAGGGAAGGTTACAATTTAAGCTTTAGCCAAGGGTGGGAGTGGAGGAGTGGGGACCATGGCTTGGATGGGGCAATCACTTAAGACTTAAGAAATCAGGGGTGCAGTCAAAGAGCCCCAAGCCCAGCGGTGGTCAGTCCCACGGCTGCTACCTGAAGCCTCCCCATCTATTCTAAGGGCCACCACACAGCCGAGGCGAAGGGCAGGGTAGGCCGGCAAAGGCAGACCGAGGCCAAGTGCCAGCAGCAGGTGATTGTGTGACGTTTCTTTCTTTCTTTTTTTTTCTTTTTTTTTTTTTTTGTTCTGTTTTTTTTCGGAGCTGGGGGTCGAACCTTGCGCTTCCTAGGCAAGCGCTCTACCACTGAGCTAAATCCCCATCCCTTTGTGTGACGTTTCTGTTCATAGATACATTAGCTGTGCCTACCTCCCAAAGGAAACCCATTTCAACACACCTTCTTGATCCCGGAAGTTCAACCAGGCAGACAGCAGTTACTAAACTTGGCAGATGATGTTACACAGCACAACATAGGTATTTCAAATGGACAAGAAGTTAGTATCAGAGCAGTGTCTCAGGGTGAAGTCTGAGTGGGGCTACCTCTCTAGTACTTTGAGGTCTACAGATGGATCTAGAAAATTCACTACTGTGGAAAATGAAGACTTGGGTTGGATGGGGGGGGGGCAGGGCCTTTGTGACTAATTGTTGTTAACACTGTCCTGGTGTCTGTGGCACCTTCATGCTCTCTTTTGACATCATCAAGCGTCGCAGTTCCTGCAGGATGACCTCAATGCTGTGGGAATTCTGACCCTGTGCCAGCACTGCTGTAGTTCTTGGATCCACCACTCCATCCGAACTGCTCACGCCGCTCATATTGACTCCTGTTACAAATCTTACAGATGGGGGTGGGGTGGGGTAGGACGATGGGGGGGTTGGGGCAGAGGAGGGTGGGAGGATGAGGGGTGGGGATGGGGGAGGGGTGCTTCTGGGTACTTAGGTCCACATTCTATTTTAAGGCTGTATGTTCAGTTTTCATAAATTGTTCATGGAGGCCCAATTATCATGCCTGTCCAACTTGTGTCATGTCCTCATCATCCTCCAGACCCCAGCCAACTCTGCTGTCGCCTACTCCTTTCTGGCCCTCTTTCAGCTCTTCCGATAGTTGGAAATTTCGAGGGCCTTTTCCTCCCGAGCGTGTGGTGACTGCCATCTTGATTTTCTAGAAATTACAGGGAAGTTCGCTTATAGAATTGCCCTTTTAAACATATACTGCAAGTGACTGAGAGGCAGGTCAGTCCGTAGGTCCTCAGAACCCACATTAAAAAAAAAAAAGACTGGAGCTGGAGGGATGGCTCAGTGGTTAAGAGCACTGACTGCTCTTCCAGAGGTCCTGAGTTCAATTCCCAGCAACCACATGGTGGCTCACAACCATCTGTAATGAGATCTGATGCCCTCTTCTGGTGTGTCTGAGGACAGCTATAGTGTATTCATATACATTAAATTTTTTAAAATAATAACAATAAATCTTCTGGGCATACTCTCACACTTGGAATCCCAGTTCTGAAGTGGCAGAGAGAACAATCCCTGAGCTTCACTGCCAGCCTGTCCAGTCTGACTGCAGAGCTCCACAGGCCAGTGAGGTACTGTCTTCAAAAAGACATTGTCCCCGAAGATGACAAACTTAGACACACATGAATGATTTTTAAAAATATACACTGCGGCTGGGCATGGTGTATAGCATGTGTATAATCAAAACTGGGCACGTGTGTCAGGAGGAATGCAAGTTTAAGGGCAGATTAAGTTATGTGGTGAACTCCGATATTTTTATTATGTAAAAATTACCTCCAAGAGCCAACAATGCTAATTGGGCTTAGTTTAGGGAAGCATACTTTGTGATTTAAATTTAAAGCGTACTGACAGGCTGATGAGATGGCTCAGCAGGTAAAGGCACATGTACATGAAATGCACACACACACACACACACACACACACACCTATACACAGCAGTGTTTTGTCAAAGGGTAAGTGTGGGCTTTAGACTCTATTATCCAGTTACCTCCAGCCACCTCAGGAAAGATAATTCCAGAAAAAGGGGGCAGGGATCAATGTGGTATAAATAAACATGCAGTGCTTTGGAACAGCTATGTCTTTCTCTTCTTCTCTTCTCATCTTCCTTTCTTTTTTGCCAAAGTCTCTGCATGCAGGCTGGCCTTGAACCCACCACTGCTTCAGCCTCCTAAGTTCTATTGGAGAAAATCCTGAAAACAGGGCAGTGTAGGGAAACCCCGAGTGGGTGAAGTCCTGAGCAAATGTATATTTTGACATAAGCACAGCATGTTGAGGACTCCAAGACCAACTGGCCTATGGTAAATTGGCAAAACTGCTGCACATATAACCAGGCTGGAGAGCGAGGGCAAAGCTTTTGGTGGACGTCCGAGTATGAGGGTTTATAAACATTGACCGGTGATACAAAGACTAGCAGCCCTAGTTTCCTCCTGGCCATGTCTAGAGTCTGAGACTGCTCCCCTATAAAGACACCCTACCAAGATTTGCTAACCCTCCCCATGTGCTGTATCTAATAAAGAGGCTCTGGGTAGCCTTAGCAGTTAGAGAACCTGACCTGATGATCCCAGCTTCATTGCACGAGTGTTTATGTGTCTGTCCTTTGTTCCATCCAGGACCCAGGCCTCAAAGGCTAAGGCAGAGCAGGCAGTCTTGTGTCTAAGAGTCAGAGGAGACAACACGGTAGGTTTCAGAGGAGACAATCTAAAAGGTTTTCAAGAATCTGTGACGGAGTTAGAGATTATCTGTGACAGAGTTAGACCTCCTGTTGTCTTTAGGAGACATGAGCTCTCTCTCTCTCTCTCTCTCTCTCTCTCTCTCTCTCTCTCTCTCTCTCTCTCTCTTATATAAGCGAGAGTACACACACACACACACACACAAAAAACATTGATATCCCCAAGACTAAAAACAGAAAAGTAGACAGGTGTCACAAAGTATGGACACTGGGGTCAACGTAGGCCTACTGTTATTTAGACTTTATTCCTGACTTGGGTTTGCAGTCAGCAGCCCAGGGTATTCTCTAAAAGCAAACTTCCCTGCACACAGACGGGCTCATCAAGTAGCCCTGGACCACGTCTTTACACAAGGTACCTCCTGGACATTACGGATACTGATAATCATCTGGGTCTTTGGGGGGGTGTATTTTACTTTTTCCATTTTCCAGTGTGTGTGTTTTTGCATGTGTGGGCACACAGGAGTGTAAGGCACGGTGGGCATGGTGGTGGAAGCCTAACCACTGAGCAATCTCCACAGCCCGCTGAGATCTGGACTGCTGCCACATCTTTAACACTCCATCATGTCTAGAATAGTCTATAAGATTCCATCATATCTAGAATAAAATGCTTTCAGTAAAGGCTGTTTTCTATCAAACACTCCAAGGGCATTACACATCCAGGTCAGGCAAATCTGAGTTACTCAAGGTGGTTTGTTTGTTTGTTTGTTTGTTTGTTTGTTTGTTTGTTTTCAGAGAGATACCACCAATGGAGAAGCAGAGGAAGGGAAGAGGAAGGAAGGAGGAGAGGATGACGGATTGGGGGCGGGGGCGAAGAGAAAAGATGAGCGAGAAGGGTTTATGTGATGTGCATGGGGGCAGGGAGGGCAGTGGCTAGCCCGAAACCTGAAGCTAGGTAGGCTGGGCAGTCTCTCCTAACTTGCTGCTGAAATCTGGAGACATTCCAGCAGAATCCCTTCTTGTGAGCATCTCAGTGTCTTTGTCCTCAAGCCCCTTGAGTAATTGTGCTCCAAGTCGGCAGAAAAGGTGCTGTTTGGAGAAAGCAGTTCTCAGAAAGCAAGCAAGAGCCACATAAACACACGAAGGGGAGATCCCAGCAGAGACAGCCCTTGGGTTGAAGACATGCCAGGCACCTTGCTAAGATAGGTAACACTCCAGGGGCAATGGCACAGGGCTTTACTTCATTCTGAGGATGTTTCCCATACTGATGCCGAGGCTAAAACCCAAGGCATTGCCTATACTGGGCAAGCAAGCCCTGTACCACTGAGCAACAGCCCTTATAGGTGTGAGGGTCTTGCTGTCTTGAACTCAAGGACTGGAGTGTTATTCTGAATGAATTGGGGAAGAGTTTAAATAAGGAAATGGCATGACTTATTTGGCTTACTTTTTTTTTTTTTTTTTTTTTTTTTTGAGCTGGGGACCGAACCCAGGGCCTTGCCCTTGCTAGGCAAGCGCTCTCCCACTGAGTTAAATTCCCAACCCCTTGGTTTACATTTTTACAAATTTTTTTTCCCCTATATGGAAAAGGGACTTCAGGAGCCCTCAAGAGGGCTCCGTGAGTAAAGGCACTTGCCACCAAGAATGATGACCTGAATTCAATCCTGGGGCATTGTTCTCTGGCTTCCACACATGCACCGTGGCTTACACATTCTCCCACAGATGCACACATATATGTGCACACAAATAAAAGTAAAGGAAATTCTAAGAGAATGAACTGCATGCAGGTAGTCAAGACAAATTGGAGGAAAGAAGTGTATTTCAGAGATCCAGGTGAGAGGCGATCGGGCTTGGATAAGCACAGGAAGAGAGGGATATCCTGGTAAGAAGGCATAGTCTGTTTATAGCTTGAAGATAAGATGGAGCCAAGATTGCTGACGGATGTATGGATGGACTGTGAGAGACGTATGAGAGTCTTCTGTGGTTTAGGGCAGTTATGACAGAGGAATCAGGGCAAAATGTAATGAGGGCTCATGGCAGAATAAAAACAGAAAAATCAGAGATGGCGAACAAAAGAAAGGATCATACTGTTAAACACAGAAGCAATAGCAAACACTCCCATGAGCTGACGGAAATGGTCCAGTAAACAGGAGCACAGCAGTGATTCAGGAGAAAGGGGACATTGCCAGAACCTGGTTCTTGAGAGGGGATGAGATTTAGCACGCAAGTACTACGTGCTCTTCCTGCTCAGAGCATAAACGTCATTCACCTCTGTTAAGTAGGAACAGGGGCAAGGTGAGCTGAAAGAATGCACGTAGGAGAGGAAACGTGGGACATTTGAGAGGACAGAGAGAAAACAAACTGCTGAGATTTGCCTGCATTTATTAAAGGCTTCCCCCAGTTCCCAGTAAAATCCATGTGTCCCCCTAAAAGGAGGGGAAGGCAGACTAGACTCCCATATGTTTGCAGTAAGAGAAGAAGTATACAACAAGGAACAAAGACAGCAGGATACAAGTAATTGGCCATGTTCCCCAGCAGTGGGCCTCATTGTGAGGCCTGTGGGTGCCTCCTGGAAGCAGGAGCAAAAAAGGGACTCTCCTCCATCTTGTTCATTTGCTTCCTTCAAATGGAAGAGGATATGGACGATCAAATTGCTAGAAGAAACATTTGTATGTAGAGTGTCCGTGTTACTGATTTTTGTGTTGCTATGACCAAAATATCTGACAGACGAGAGAGGGTTATTTAGGTTCATGGTTTCCAAGAGATTTCAGTCTATTGTGGTGAGGAGGGATGTTTTAATTACTTTTCTGTGGCTGTTATAAAACATCATGACTCTTAAAAAACAAACCTTTATTGTATAGAAATGTATATGTATTTATAAATGTATATATATTTCTATATTTTATTATAATATTATATAATACTATTTATACATTAATATGATTATAATATATAATTTATAAATGTACATATATAATCCCCAAGATGCTATTCTCTCATTTCCTCATCTTCCTCCTTCTCTTCAAACACCTCTGATGTAGAGGACATTATTACACCTTATTAGAACATCACCCAGATATCCAGACAACGCCCCATCTATATATTCTTCTGTCTTGCGAGCTGCATGTTCATGTAGCCATCGATGGAGACCATGTAGCCCTTGTACTCCATGCCCTACTTAAGTTTCACCATCACTGGCTTTTCTGTCAGTCTATTGAGAAAAGGCTTGGGATTGAGAGATAAACAACACAAATGCCAGTGAGCACTGCACCCCATTAGCCGATGACCCCACCACTACCCTCCTCTCATGACTCTTAAAGCACCTTATGGAGGAAAGAGTTTATTTGGGCTTAGGGTTCCAGAAGTTAGGAGTATATCATGGTGGGAAAGTATGGCAAAAAGCAGCAGGCATGGTGACAGGAACTGAATGCTGAGTGAGGGCTTACAATTTGAACCTCAAGAATGGGCTGGAGAGATGACTAAGCAGTTAGAAGCACTGACTGCTCTTCCAGAGGTTCTGAGTTCGATTCCCAGCAACCACATGGTGGCTCACAACCATCTGTAATGAGATCTGATGCCCTCTTCTGGTGTGTCTGAAGACAGCTACAGTGTACTCATATACAGTAAATAAATAGTCCTTTATTTAATAAATAAATCTTTTTTTAAAAAATGAAGCAGAGGAAGCAAACTAGAAATAGGTGAGGATTTTTATCCCCAAAGCCTGCCCTGATAACATGCCATGTCTCCCAAACAGTGCCCTCAACTGGTAACAAAGTATTCAAATACAAGAACCTGTGAGGGACACTCTTAGTCAAACCACTACAACATGATTGCAAAAGCCTATCACAGAAGGTGTTTTCATGGCCAGGACCAGGTAGCCAAGAGCACAGGGCAGAACCGGGAAAGACTATGACCTGCAAAGTCCCACCTCTAATGACCCTGCCAGCTGGGTCCTACCTCTGAAGTGTCCATAGAATTCCAAAACAGTGCCATCCACTGAGGAGCAAGTGTTCAAAATGTGAGGCTTTGAAGGAACCTTAACAGTGCCCCAATCTCTTATGGCTGTTCTAGCTGCTCTATCAAAACAGGATGAGTATGTGTCTTAGGGTCTCTATTTCTGTGACAAAACACCATGACCAAAAAGCAAGTTGGAAAGGAAAGGGTTTATCTGACTTACATTTCCACATCACTGTTCATCACTGAAGGAAGTCAGAACAGGAACTCAAATAGGGCAGGAACCTGGAGGCAGGAGCTGATGCACAGGTCACAGAGGGGTGCTGCTAACTGGCTTGCTCCTCGTGGCTTGCTCAGCCTGCTTTCTTATAGAATCCAAGACCACCAGCCCGGGTAAGCACTGACCACCAGCCCGGGTAGGCACCACCCACCAGGCTGGGCCCTCCCTCATTGATCAATAATTGAGAAAATGCCTAACAGTCGGGTCTCATAGAGGCATTTCCTCAACTGAGGCTCTTTCTGCTCTGATGGTTCTAACTTGTGTCAAGTTGACACACAGAACCAGCCAGAGCGGTATGTCAGACATGGTGGTTTGTGCCTTTAATCCTAGCACTCAGGAGGCAGAGGCAGACAGACCTCTAAATTGGAGGCCAGCCTGGTCTATATAGTGAGTTCCGGGATAGCCAGGACCATGTAGAGAGATCCTGTCTCCAAACCAAAGAAACTCGGGGTAAGTACGGCAGTATGCATGGTGGTTCAATGAGAAAAGTGAGACAGCTTATGTTCTCCATGGAGTGTGGCTCTCAAGGGTGCCCCCACCTCATGACATCGGTTTCACCTGGGAAATTGGCCTGCCCCCAAACCTACTGTTAAGATTTGAATATGCTCCTTTGAAAACTCACATTAAGGCCAGGCATGGTGGTGTGCGCCTATAATTTCACCACTTGGGAGGCTGAGGCAAGGAGATCACAAGTTCACGATCCTGTCTCAAAAAGGGGATGGGGGTGGCAGGGAAATTGGTAAAAGCACTTGCTGGCAACCTGAGTTTCGTCTCCAGAACCCACATAAAGGTGATGGAGGAGAATCAATTCCATAAAGTTGTCTTCTGACCTCTAACATGCATGCTCCGCCCCCCCCCACACACACACACACACACACACCAACCCCACTCAGTCACACACTTAGGAATTTCCAAAACCCTGGAAGCCATAATATATAGACAGAGGACCTGGTGCAGACCCATGTAGGCCCTGTGCTTGCTGTTTAGTCTCTGTGAGTTCTTATGACCTTTGCTCAGTTCATTTACTAGGCCTTGTTTTTTCTTCTCTTCTCTTTGAATTACCCACTATCAGGTATTTTGTTATAGCAGCACAAACAGACTAAGACACTTACTAACTCAAAAACTCTCACTGCAGGGCCCAACGGACTGTGCTTCAGCAAATTCAGGCGAATGTTTGTGAAGAAGCAGGGCTTGAAGGCGCCGCCTGGCTAACTTTCCATCTGCTATCCTGTACTGCCACCTATTGGACAAGCTCTTCCACATGCTGTGAGATAAATGAAGCCTATTAAAAACAAAGAGAAACTAAGTTCCTTGCATTTTTCTCTTCTAAAAAAACTTTACAAACCAAACCAAAAAGAAAATTTACAAGCTTTTGACTGCAAATACTAATTTTACACTGTTGTAAGCACTATAATTGGAGCTTTTTAAATATTTATTTGTGTGTGTGTATGTGTGTGTGTGTGTGTGTGTCTGATACGTGCTTGTGTATCAGAAAACAACTTTCTGAAATCTGGGTCACAGGACTTACATTCAAGTTGTCAGGTTCTTAGGCTGTTGAAACAGACAGTGCCAATATTCGGAATTAATAACATTGGCACAGTGAATATTTATGTGTGATAAACTGTGGTAGTTATTTCTCTTGGTTTATAATCTCCAAACTAAAATCCTTTTTCTCTTATTTAAAGGTTTATCAGTTTTATTGTGTATGAATGATTTTTGCCTGTGTGCGTGTCATGTGCATGCAGTGCCTGCCAAGGCCAGCAGAGGGCGATAGAACCCATGCAGCTGCTGGTGCTGAGATTTGAACCCGGGTCCTCTGGAAGAACAGCCAGTGCTCTTTTTTTTTTTTTTTTTGCCTCGTGTGTGTGTGTGTGTGTGTGTGTGTGTGTGTGTGTGTGTGTATGTGTGTGTGTCCAGCCAGTGCTCTTAACCACTGAAACCACCTTGCCAGTCCTAAAGTTTCTTTTTAAACTGTATTTTTTTTTTTTTGGTTAAGTGACAAGAGCTGGGCATGGTGGCTCATTCCTTTAATCCTGAAACTCAGAAGGCAGAGGCAGGAAAGTGTCTGTGAATTCAAGGCCAGCCTGTTCCACATAGTTCTAGGATAGCCAGGTATACATAGTGAGACCCTGTCTTTAAAAATAAAAAGATGACAGTGTCTCACTACGCTACCCAGTGTGGCCTCACACTCACAGTGTTCCTTTCTGAGCTTTCTGAGTAGCCGGAATTGCAAGCACATACTAGCACACTTAAGGTAAATGCCTCTGGCACTAGATATATAACAGCAGCATCATTTTGTCGAAGGTTTTCTATTTTGTTTTAGACACTGTCTGGTAGGCTGGCCTCAAATTTTCTGTGGCAAAACACCATGACCAAAGCAAGCTGGAGAGGAAAGGGTTTATTTGTCTTACACCTCCCCCATCCCTGGTCATCATTGAAGAAGTCAGGATGCAGAGGTCATGGAGGAGTGCTGCTTACTGGCTTGCTCTCCATGGTTTACTCAGCGTGCAGAATCCAGGACCACCAGCCAAGTGGTGGCACCACCCACCATGGGCTGGGCCCATGCTCAGTAATTTTTTTAAATGCCTTACAGCCAGATCTTGTGGAGGCATTTTCTCAGTTGAGGTTCCTTCCTGTCAGATGACTCTAGTTCATGTGTCAGGTTGACATTAAGACTAGCCCGTGGGGGTTGGGGATTTAGCTCAGTGGTAGAGCACTTGCCTAGCAAGCGCAAGGCCCTGGGTTCGGTCCCCAGCTCCGAAAAAAAATAAAAAGAAAGAAAAGAAAAAAAAGACTAGCCCGCACAGTAGCCAAGAAGGCCTTGCATTTCTGATCTTTTTGCCCTGAATGCCCCAGTTACAGGCATGCATTACCATTCCCAACTGTGATGGTTTGAATGAGAATGGTCCCCATAAGTTCGCGTACTTGAAAATTGATCCCCAATTAGTGGAACTAACTTCCCAGTTGGGAAGGATAAGGAGGTTCACCCTTTTGGAGGAGGTGTGTCACTGTAAGTGGGCTTTAAAGTTTCAAAACTCATAGTTCTGCCTCTCCCTCTCTTTCTCTCTCTCCCCACCCCCTTGTACTTGTTGATCAAGATGCGAATTCTACAGCAACCCTCTGAAACTGTAAGCCCCAAATAAACTCTCTTCTTTAAGTTACCTTGGTCACAGTGTCTTATCACAGCAACAGAAAAGTAACGAAGACACTGGTTTTGTGATGCTGGGCATGGAACAGTCTTGTGCATGCTAGGCAAGTACTCTACCAATTTGCTTAAGTTTAAAGAAAAAAACTAATAAACATGATCCGAATGTACTCATGAAAGAGCTAGTAAACTGCTATAAAGCCAGTCACACTGTTACTCCGTCAGGGGATTCTGCTAAAGATCCTAGCTTCTGTATCTTCGGAACACCCCTCTTGAGTCTTACCTCTCTGCTAGAAGTCAGAAGGCCCTCTTTGTTTCACTTGCAGATGTCACATACAATCCAGGGCTCATCCACCGAACATCTGACTCGAGAGTGAGCAACAGAAAGGAGCAGGAAATGCACGGAATGCACTTTCTAGCAAGGGTAGAATTGGCTTCTGCCATTCAGAGCTCCAGATCTGGTCCTCAGCATCACAGGTTCACATCGTGGGTCTGTGTCCAGTACCTGGTGGAATTCGTGAATAATGCAGTAGCATGGTTAGAGCATCCCTGTTAGCTGAGTACTCAGCCCTTTAGCCTAGCATCCTGACCTTCCCAGATGCCTTTGAACTATTTACATTTTTTCATAACTCCATCTCTGCCTGTGTGTGTGCTCCTCCTACTGTTGCTATGTAACAAATTTAGTGGGTTATGTGAATTAAACTAGATTTTCTCAACATCCGTGCAACAGACATTTGAGATCCAAATGATTTATCTTTTTTAAAATAATTTACTTTTATGTGCACTAGTGTTTTAAGTGCATGTGTGTCTGTGTGAAGGTGTCAGATCCTCCGGGTTACAGAGGTTTGTGAGCTGCCATGTGAGTGCTGGAAATTGAACATAGGTCCTCCTTAAAACTGTCCAGTGCTCTTAACTACTGAACCATCACTCCAGCCCCTAGGACCCAGATAATTTCCTGTTGTGTGGGGCTGTCCTGTGTCATGTGGGTCGTTTACCAGCGTCCCTAGTTTCTGTCCACTAGACACCAGCAGCATTCCCCATCCCAAGGTATAACAACCAAAAATAATGTTTCCAGATATTGTGAAATGTACCATGAGGCTAAGGCTTTCCCAAGCTGAGATCCACTAGCTTAAAATGATCAAGTCTTGGGTCATGCGTAAACCTATTCCCTAATTTCATGAAATAGTGCTTAGAGATGGGCCTGAGGAGGACAGGGCAGCAGGGGAATGGCTGGTATTATTTCCCTACTTAACTTAGTCTCGAGAGCTCTCCACATGTCCTTTGTTCTGTTTTGTCTTGTTTTCTGAGACAGGGTCTCTCTATGTCCTAGAACTCGCTAGGTAGACCAGGCTAGCCTAGAACCCACAGAGCCCTTCCAAGTGTAAGCCACCATTGGATTATTGCATGTCCTTCTTGTATGACCTACCAGGACCTCAAGTTACTATAACTGCTCATGTGGATGCTCAGATCTCAAGATGTCAAAGAACAGGAGGAGGAGGAGGAGGAGGAGGAGGAGGAGGAGGAGGAGGAGGAGGAGGAGGAGGAGGAGGAAAATGCTTTTTGAGACCTGATCTCAAAAGCAACATGTCATCATTTCTGCCATAATCACAAAAATTCAGAGAGGGAACATGGACTCTACCTCTCAGTGGGATGAACATCAAAGTTATGTTGTAAGACTGTGTGCAATAAGATGTTCTCAACATTTGAAAATCCAATATGTCTCTGTGATCAACATCACTATCCATCAGGAAAATGCAAATTAAAACCACTAGACAGCACTACAAAACCACCAGAATGCCTAAAGGCGAGAATGCATGTTGGTACGCTCACTCTAGGAAAAATAACTGCCCCGATAGAGCGTACACTCAGATGACTCAACACCCGCCTAGGTTTCCTCCTGAGAGACATGAATGAACATGCACCTCAAAAGACATACAGGAGACGGTGCAGAAAGTCTTTTGGAATAATTGAAAACTGGATGATGACATTTTCTGTTAAAGGTCCATCTCAGAAGGGGCTGAAAGACTTTTAAAAGCCAGAGGTCAAGGAAGGCCAAAGCAAAGCAGTGTTCTCTGGGTACCACAAGATTGCTGCACAAAGCCTGTACAACCCCGAACCAGTTTACATTGTAGCAGGGAGTGGGAGGGGGGTCAGGAGCTCCCACCCCTGAGACACTATGAACACTATGGAAGGAAAGATCAGTTTTCTTTAAGGATGTAGCCCCTGATAGGTTGACCACAATCCAGTAAATTGCCCCATACCTATATGTACATAAGCATCACAAATTGGACTCAATGGGTTGTTTTATAAGGGGAAACAAAGTTTGAAAAAGGGGTGTTGTAGAACAAGGCAGACTTGCAGAGGTTGGTGGAGAGGTGAATATGATCAAAGTACATTGTACCAATGAAATTCACAAAGAATTTTTACATATGTATATAATATATAATAATAAATATATGTGTTTGTATATATATTTGTATATATATGGTTTTTTGAGACTGGGTTTCTCTTTGTAACAGCCCTGGCTGTCTTGGAACAAGTTCTGTAGGCCAGGCTAGCCTCAAACTCACAGAGATCCACCTGCCTCTGTCTCCTAAGTGCTAGGATAAAAGATATGTACCACCACTATGCAGCCCTAAAAATATTTTGAAATGTCTGTCAATAAGAAAATGGATCTAGGGGCTGGAAAGATAGCTCATCGTTTAAGAGCACTGACTAATTCTTCCTGAGGACCCAGGTTCAATTCCTAGCACCTACATGGCAGCTCACAACTGTCTGTAATCCAAGATCTGACACCCTCACACAGACATACATACAGGCAAAACAGTGATGCATATAAAATAAAAAATAAAATTTGAAAAAGGAAAAGAAAATGGAGCCCAGCATACTGATGCATACCTTTAATCCCAGAATTCAGGGGGCAGTGGCAAGTAGATCTCTGTGAGTTTGAGGTCAGCATGGTCTACAGAGTCCAGGACAGCCAGGTGTACAGAGTGAGACCCTGTCTCAGAAAAAAGAATAAAAAAAAAAACAAAAAGAAAATAAAATAGACCTATAAGCTAAGTGTGATCTAATCATCCAGTAGCATGCTACACTTTAACATAAAATGATTGTTTTCATACCCAGAAGGAAAAAAGCAATAACCATTACATTCAACAAAGGAAGCCAGACACATACCGTGGTAATTCCATGTGTGTAATATCAAAAACAGGAAGCCAATCAGTAGCAATAGAAATCAGAGGATGTTGTCACTTCTAATGAGATGAGGAAATGGATACTGACAGGAAAAAGGCACAAAGACGTTCTGGAAGGTTAGGAATAGTCTATATTTGATCTGGCAGGTGGCTAAATCTGTGTGTGTGTGTGTGTGTGTGTGTGTGTGTGTGTGTGTGTGTGTGTGTGTGTGTGTGTGTGTGTGTGTTAATATTCAAAGCCAGGGATAGAAAGATAGCTCAATGGTTAAGAGTTCATACTGTTCTTACCAAGGACCTAGGTTTAGTTCCCTGTATACAAGCAGGCAAAATACCCATACACATAAAGTCATTTTTTAAGAAATAAACATCTGAGGGGCTAATGAGACAGCTTAGCGGTTGAGAATACTAGGTGCTCTCCACAGGTCCTGCTTCAGTTCCCGTGGTGGCTCACAATTGTCTTTAACTGTAGTCTCATGGGGTCTGATGCCCTTCTCTGGTGTACAGATGTACACCCATACATGCAGACAAAACACCCATATGCATACCTTTTAATAATAAATAATAAAATAAATAATTTTTAAGAAAAGAAAAGAAACATCTGAATATTTCGAAAAGTTAGTTTAAAAGGAAACCTCCACAGATCCCCACCCCCCATAGTATGAGCCACAAGATTTTAGAGAACACCGTTGTTAAATATTGGCCTGATTCAAGGTGAAAGTAATGGTAAAGGTCCCTAGTTCTGTTTCAAAACTATAATGATATTTCTTCAGAAGACACTCAGGATGCATTTTAAAAAAAGAAAGAAAGAAAGAAAGAAAGAAAGAAAGAAAGAAAGAAAGAAAGAAAGAAAGAAAGAAAGAAAGAAAGAAAGAAAGAAAGAAAGAAACTAGGGGTCTGGAGAGATGGCCCAGCAGTTAGAGCACTAACTGCCCTTCCAGAAGTCTCAATTCCCAGCAACCACATGGTGGCTCACAAACATCTATAATGGGATCTGACGCCCTCTTCTGGCATGCAGGTGTACATGCAGGTAGTGTGTGTGTGTGTGTGTGTGTGTGTGTGTGTGTGTGTGTGTGTGTATAATCTTTTTATAAAAAAAAGTTTTTTTTTTTTTTATTAACTTGAGTATTTCTTATGTACATTTTGAGTGTTATTCCTTTCCGGTTTCCAGGCAAACATCCCCTTCCCTCCCCCTTCCTATGGGTGTTCCTCCCCACCCTCCCCCCATTGCCGCCCTCCCCCAACAATCACGCTTCACTGGGGGGGTTCAGTCTTAGCAGGACCCAGGGCTTCCCCTTCCACTGGTGCTCTTACTAGGATATTCATTGCTACCTACGAGGTCAGAGTCCAGGGACAGTCCATGTATAGTCTTTGGGTAGTGGCTTAGTCCCTGGAAGCTCTGGTTGCTTGGCAAAAAAAAAAAAGTTTTAAAAATAGCCAGGCAGTAGTGGTACACATTTTTAATCTCAGGACTTAGGAGGCAGAGGCAGGCAGATCTCTGTAAGTTCCAGGCTAGCCTGGTCTACAGAGCAAGTTCCAGGACAGCTACAGCTACCCAGAGATAGCCTGCCTTGAAAAACCAAAAGGAAAAAAAGAAAAGAAAGATAAAACAAAACCAAAAACTAGCCCAGTGCTTCTTGTCTTTAATTCCAGCACACAGCAGGCAGAGAGGCTGGTGCAGATCTCTGAGTTTGAGGCCAGCTTGAACTACAGAATAAGTTCCAGAACAGCCAGGGATACATAGTGAGAGCCTGTCTCAAAAAAAAAGATAAATAAATTTTAAAATTTTAAGCATAACAAAAACCAAGAAGTAGAAAGAAACAAAGAGGAAATTCCTGGTTATAGAAAGACACTTAGTGCATGGGACCACTGAAGTGAAAATCTTAAGGTTTCTTTGGAAAGTCAACTTGGAAGGTGTTTTACTGGGGCAAACACATAAAGGAAGGTTTCGTTAAAGTGGACAGAGGTAAAAGATTCATGAAGGAACATTGTGCTGAAGCAGACACAAGAGAAAGGTTGTTCTGCTAAAGACAGCACGTGAAAGGACATGTGATGGAGGATTCTTTGCTAACAACACACATGTACACACATGTACTGGTCTGCCTTACATTGCATAGTTGAGCTACATTTGTCAGGACTCCATAGAGAGAAATGCACCAAACAAAAACAAAAACAAAACTTCTGGCGGTGTGCTGCTGTTTCTTGCTATTTCCACAGACTTGGGCTGATTAGCAGAGTGATGTCAGCTGAGACAGACACACTGCTGACGCATGACATGTGGAGGACACATGATGTTTGAAGGGTATAAACAGGACTCAACAGGCAGTGACAGGGACTGAGCTAAGCTTGCTTATAGAGCAGTGCTTGTGCAATGTTTGTTGGTCTTGTGTCTTCCACTGCTAACCTGTGACTGAACTGCTGATTTCCAGACAACACAGACAGGAGTTGCTCCAAAGAACCATTTCTAAACAGGTCCACTTCCCCCATAAACTTTCTTTTCCACTACCTCTGGTGGATGATATGCTCGAAGGGAGGTTAAAGCATTTAAGAAACATCATTAAAAATAGGTTTTTTGAAGAAAAAAAAAGAAGAAGAAGAAAAATAGGTTTTTTAGGGGCTGGAGAGATGGCTCAGTGGTTAAGAGCACTGACTGCTCTTCCAGAGGTCCTGAGTTCAAATCCCAGCAACCACATGGTGGCTCACAACTGACTGTAACTGGATCAGATGCCCTCTTCTGGTGTGTCTGAAGACAGCTAGAATGTACTCACACATTAAATAAACAAATCTTTTAAAAAAATAGAGTTTTTGAGGGGCTGGGGGTTTAGCTCAGTGGTAGAGCGCTGCCTAGCGAGCACAAGGCCCCTGGTTCGGTCCCCAGCCTCCGAAAAAAAAAAAAAAAATAGATTTTTAAAAACTAAAGTTATAGACCATAGAGACCAGGACCCAGGAGATAATGAAGTCTAGAATTTCAGACACATAGGGGAAACTCCAATGGAGGAATAAGGAGCCAGCGCTCTGATTCACAGCAGGGAAGCTGACACAGTGAGTTAATGATCCACCTGCTAAGCTCTTGTATAACAGGCTGAAAGGTTCTCTAGCCAGAAACAAACCTCACACGTGTGACAAAGGAAAAGAGAAATGTTGGCAAAGCAACCACCAGAAATACATTTCATATGAGCTCCTGGTCCCAAATGATGATGTTCCCCTGAGGCACTGAAATTTGTCCTGGCATAGTGATGTCCAGGGATGTCCTGGGATGAAGCAATCACACAACCAATGGTGCAGGATATTTGATCATACTATGAACCTAACACTGTGTTATTTACTAAAAAAAAAAAAAAAAAAAAAAAAAAAAAAAAAAAAAGCCTTGTTGGTGAGGCTCAGCCGGGTACACACTTTTATCCAAGAGCTTATGTATTGCAGACAAGTGTTTGTAGTATGGCTCGGCCCTGGCATATCCTTTTAATCCAAGAGCTAAATAAAGTCAACGTTAAGAGGTGGAGCAAGCAACTAAGCTGACAGGGGATGAACATAACTCAACAGAAAGGGGGGTCTTTGAGTTAAAGTGTATTTAAGACAGCATGGAGAAAGAGGAGTTTTTTCCTTCTAGGACATCAGTGGAGTAGGTAGGCCAGCTGGGTGCTTTCTCTGCCTCTCTGAGCTAGCAGGCTTTCACCACAGTGTCTGGCTCCTGAGTCTTCATTAGTGAAATTGAATGGCTGGGATTTCTGGATTGTTTGTTTGTTTATCATTTTTATTTTTTTTTTACTTATTCATTTTGTATCCGGCTCACTGCCCCCTTCCTGGTCAGCCCCCTCCCCCAATTTCCCCATCCCCCTTCCCCTTCTCCTCTGAGCAGTAGGGGCTCCCTGGGTATCCCTGCAACCTGGCACATCAAGTCTCTGTGACACTAAACACTTCATCTCCCACTGAGGCCAGACAAGGCAGCCCAGCTAGAACACATCCCCCATATAGGGAACAGCTTTGGGGATAGCCCCTACTCTAGTTCCGGATCAACGTGAAAACCAAGCTGCACATCTGCTACATACATGTGGGGAGGCCTAGGTCCAGCCTGTGTATGCTTTTTGGTTGGTGGTTCAGTCTCTGAGAGCCAAAAGGGTCCAAATTAGGCGATTCTGTTGGACTTCCTGTGCCCCAACCCCAGAGAGCCTGTGGAGTTCTTATCCCCTTCTGGGCTACAGTCTTTTATCTTACTCTTCCACAAGGGTCCCCAAGCTCTGTCCACTATTTGGCTGTGGTTGTCTGAATTGGTCTGAGTCAGATGGTGAGTGGACCCTCTCAGAGGACAGCCATGCTAGACTCCTGTCCCAGGAAACCACTTCTAGCCATACACCCAAAAGATGCTCCACCATTCCACAAAGACACTGGCTTAGCTATGCTTATAGCAGCTTTTTTGTAGTATCCAATAGCCAGAAATAACCTAGATATCCCTCGACTAAAGAATGGATAAAGAAAATGTGGTACATCTATACAATGGAATACTATTCAGCTATTAAAAGCAAAGACATCATGAATTTTACAGGCAAGAGAATAGAACTTGAGACTATCATCCTGAGTGAGGTAACCCAGTCGTAAAAGAACATGCATAGTATGTACTCACTGATAAGTGTATATTAGCCACAAAATACAGGATACCCATGCTGCACTCCACAGACCCAAGAAGGCTGGACAGGAAGGAGGGAACGAGGAAGGATGCTTGAGTTTCACTTGGAAAGGGGAATGGAATGGCCGTGAAGGCAGATGGAGGGAGGGAACTGGGTGTGAGACAGGATCCGGAAGGGAGTGGGGGGGTTCAGAGTGGGGTGTGGGGAAGGGCAGAGGAGATGGCCATGAGAATGAATGGAAATCTGCAACTGATGGAGTGGAGGCATCTCCAGGAAGAGACGGACCAAGAATCAATGGGGGTGTCCTTAGCTGTGACTCACAGCACTGGAGATATGAAAAGGCCACTTCATGTAGCCAGGCAGGAACCCAGTGGAGCAATAGTGGCCCTAACCCACCAACAAAACTTTTGACCCAAAACTTATCCTGTCTGCAAGAAATGCAGAGACGGGAGAGAATGTTCAACCAATAACTGGCCCAACTTGAGACTCATCCCATGGGCAAGCACCAGTCCATGACACTATTAATGATACTCCTGTTATGCTTGAAGACTGGATTTTTGTTTCTTAAAACAACAAACTACTTTCCAGAGAGGAAGGAAACGAGAAAGGGAGGGAGGGAGGAAAGGAGGGGTAGAGCAGGCTTCTTATGTTAAATGAACACTCGGCAAGTTACAAAGGCCTCGGTGAACCTGACTACAACCAAAGAAAGGCAATGAACCCAACATGTATAAGAATTTATATAAAAGAAACTTAGAATGATAGAGCATTGTAGAAAAAGATTTAAAACAAGTGCATTAAAAATTAACAAACTCGGGGAGTGGAGAGATGGCTCAGTGGTTAAGAGCACTGACTGCTCTTCTAAAGGTCCTAAATTCAATTCCCAGCAGCCACATGGTGGCTCACAACCATCTGATCTGATGCTGTCTTTTGGCATACAGGTATACATGCAGATAGAGCCTCATATACATACAATAAATAAATAAATACATCTTAAAAATCAACAAACCAAATCAGGTAGTTATGGTTTAAGGATAGGAGAAAAGCTTAGAATGTCATAATTACTTACTTTTGTTTTATGTATGTCTTTGCTTACATATATATCTGTGTGCCATGAACATGTATGGTGCCCACAGAGGTCAGAAGAGGGAGTTGTCTCCCATGGAACTGGAGTTACAGATGGATGTGAGCCACCACGTGGGTGCTGGGAACTAAACCTGAGTCTTCTGCAAGAGGAGTAAGAGCTTTTAACCACTGAGGCATCTCTCCAGCCCCACCTTGAAAAAAAAAAATTTTTAAAGTTACTAGAGATTATTTTTAGATTCAGAAAAGAAACATCACTAATTCCAGTAAGAGCCCAAAAAATGTGTGTGGAGTTTTGGGTTTTTTCTTCATGTTTTGTTTAATTTTGAGGAGAAGGATTAAGACAGATCTCTTCTTGTAGCCATTGCTTGGAACTTGCTATATAAACCAATTGGCCTCAAACTCACTGAGATCTGCTTACTTCTGCTTCTGGAATGCTGGGATTAAAGGCATAAGCCAACCATACATGGATAAAAGTGCAAATTTAGACAAGGAACTTAGTACACAGGTGATAGAGAAGCTTAGATGGTAAGACGTCCCAGAAATTAAATACAGCAGGAAGCTGCCGCCACCCTTATGGTCAAGGAGACAAATGAAGGAGGGTACGTTACTAGAATCCAGCACTTATAGATGTCTGATATGAGCTACAAGCAGCTGCAGGTTGAAAATAGCTTTTGCAAGGACTGGAGAGATGGCTCAGAGGTTAAGAGCACTGGCAGCTCTTCCAAAGGTCCTGAGTTCAATTCCCAGTAACTACCTGGTGGCTCACAACCATCTATGATGAGATCTTATGTGTCATCTTCTGGTGTACAGGTATACATGTAAGCAGAACACTGTATGCATAATAAAAAAAAATCTTAAAAAAAAAAAAAAGAAAAGGGTTGGGGATTTAACTCAGTGGTAGAAAAAACTCCAAAAAAATTGAAAAAAAAAGAAATAAACCCAACCAAAAAAAATATAAAAAACCAAAAAAAAAAAAAAAAGAAAATAGTTTTTGCAAAAGGGTGCCTCTGAATTAAATGTGCATAGGCTTGATGCTATAAGCTAAACAATATAGCATAACAAAGATTTACATAGCATTTGCATTGCATTAAGTATTCTGAGAAATATAGAGATGACTTAAAGTATCTATAAGAGTATATAGACTGTAGCTTGGTTGGTAATATGTTTGTCTAGCAAGCATAAAGCCCTAAGAACAATTTCTAGCACTCCATAGACTAAATGATAATATTGGCTTGTAATAATAAACATCTATAATGACATATGGTCCCTTCTTGTGGTGTGCAAGCATACATTCAGGCAGAACATCATAAACATTTTATATAAATACAATATATATAATATATATAATATATATTATATATATATAATAATGTGTATATATAGAGAGAAGGGGGAGCTTAGGAATTGTGTCCTTGTTGGGTAGAACATGACACTGGAGGTGGACTTTGAGAGTGGACTTTTGAGAATTTAAACACTTGAGCTGGCCACCCATGGTTGTGCACACCTTTAATCCCAGCACTCAGGAGGCAGATGCAGATGTATCTCTGTGAGTCTGAGTCCAGCCAGGTCTAAGTAGTGAGTTCCAGGGCAGCCAAGAAATACACAAAGAAACCTTGTCTCAAAAAAATTAATAAATGGGCCTGGAGAGATGGCTCAGCGATTAAGAGCACTGACTGCCATTATAAGTCTCCCAACCAAAAGAGCCCAGGGTCCAGATGGGTTCAGTGCAGAATTTCTATCAGACCTTTCATAGAAGACCCTCATACCAATACTATCCAAACTATTCCACAAAAATTGAAACAGATGGAGCACTACCAATTCTTCTATGAAGCCACAATTACTTTATACCTGAACCACAAAAGACCCAACAAAGAAAGAGAACTTCAGACCAATTTCCCTTATGAATATCGACACGCAAAAATACCAATAAAATTCTTGCAAACTGAATCCAAGAACACATCAAATGATTTCAACCAGATGAAGTAGGGTTCATCCCAGGTATGCAGGATGGTTTAATATATGGAAAACCATCAACATGATCCATTATATAAACAAACTGAAAGATAAAAACCACATGATCATCTCATTAGATGCTGAGAAAGCATTTGACAAAATTCAACACCCCTTCATGATAAAAGTCCTGGAAAGAATAGGAATTCAACGCCCATACCTAAACATAGTAAAAGCCATATACAGCATATACTGAAATGATGCTCCAACATACAACAAAGATACATGCTCCACTATGCTCATAGCAGCCTTATTTATAATAGGCAGAAGCTGGAAAGAACCCAAATGCTCTTCAACAGAGGAATGGATACAGAAAATGTGGTACATCTACACAATGGAATATTACTCAGCTATCAAAAACAATGACTTTATGAAATTCATAGGCAAATGGGGGACTGGAAAAATATCATCCTGAGAGGTAACCCAATCACAGAAAAAACACACATGGTATGCACTCATTGACAAGTGGCTAGCCTAAATGCTTGAATTACCCTAGATGCACAGAACACATGAAACTCCAAGACGATGAAAATGTGAATGCTTCACCCTTCTTTAAAAGGGGGGAACAAGAATACCATTTGGGAGGGAATAGTGAGGCAAAGTTTAGAGCAGAGACTGAAGGACCCATTCAGAGTCTGGCCCCACATGGGCCCATATATACACAGCCACCAAACTAGATAGGAAGATTGATGAAGAAAGAAGTACAGACTGGACAGAGCTGGATGTAGATCTTCCTGAGAGACACAGCCAGAATACAGCAAATACAGAGGTGAATGCCAGCAGCAAACCACTGAACTGAGAATGGGACCCCTGTTGAAGGAATCAGAGAAAGAACTGGAAGAGCTTGAAGGGGCTTGAGACCCCATATGAACAACAATGCCAACCAACCAGAGCTTCCAGGGACTAAGCCACTACCCAAAGACTGTACAGGAACTGACCCTGGGGTCCAACCTCATAGGTAGCAATGAACAGCCTAGTAAGAGCACCAGTGGAAGGGGAAGCCCTTGGTCCTGCTAAGACTGAACCCCCAGTGAACATGATTGTTGGGGGGAGGGCGGTAATGGGGGGGAGGATGGGGACTGGAACACCCATATAGAAGGGGAGGGAGAGGGGTTAGGGGGACGTTGGCCCGGAAACCGGGAAAGGGAATAACAATCGAAATGTAAATAAGAAATACCCAATTTAATAAAGATGAAAAAAATAGCACTGACTGCTCTTCCAGAGGTCCTAAGTTCAATTCCCAGCAACCACATGGTGGATCACAACCATCTGTAATGGGATCCGACGCCCTCTTCTGGTGTGTCTGAAGACAGCTACAGTGTATTTGTATACATAAAATAAATAAATAAATCTAAAAAAGAAACACGCTTTTAAAAAATAATAAATAAAATAGATAGTAATAAACCCCTGAGCTATTTTAATTCATACTGTGTTTCATGCTTCTGGTTGACAATGTGAGCTGTAAGCTTCTGTTCCAGCCACTCTGCTGCTGCTTCTGCCAAGCTTCCTACAGTAACAGACTCTACTCCCCTGAATCATAGCCTGAACAAATTCCCTGTAAGTATAGCTTAGCTAATGGTGCCTTACAGCAGAAATAGAAAAGCAAACTAATACAGAACTCAGCATCCAAGGGTTTTAATTATCCAAGGAGGCCCTGGAACGAATGCCCCATGGTTACTTTGAAAACACAGTAATAACACAATAATGTCCTATGGAGTTGAGTGCACATGCCTACAGAGGTATATAGTTGGGAGAAGGGGTTAGAAATAGAATGCTGTAGGGTCCTTGGATTGTCTGAAAAGCACACAAAGATGCCAGTTAACATTAGGCTTTAGGAAATCAAATATACACGTTGTAATCTCTAGTTCACCACTACAAACCAGCAGTCTTAGTCCTGGGTACACACCTAAGAGAAATGTATTAACATTTGCACCAAAAGAGAAATGCAAGAACACTCATAGCAGCTGCATTCACGACAGCTCCAGAGGTTGGTAACTCTGCAATGTGCTCAAGAAAATGGAAGAAAAAGCTGAAGCTAATATGCGCTCCAGAGAAGTTTGCAGCAGAAACTGACAAGCCCTCCCCAGCACTGCCCTGGGAATGAATAGATTTGTTTTACCCGTTTAGGATTAAAAGATTAAAAGTTCCAGAAGAATGAGTCACCCTCACATACTTTAGGCAACATGCTGGCACCTTGGCTCTGTTGCAGAGATTAGAGGAAGAATCTGCCAGATGGCGCCTTCAGGGGCCTCTTTGGTTTCTGTAGTGGGAGTTCTGCCAGATTCTGGATTTATCATTCCACTGAGACTGCACACACCCTGGGAACTGCCCAGAAGCTATCCTGGCTATTAGGAAGGATGAATGAATGAATGAATGAATGAATGAATGAATGAATGAATGTTAAACACTAACTCCTTCTCCCACAAAACTCTATCATTTCAAGTCTGTCTTATCATGTACACATGTCCAAGAAGTCTGTTGTTTAAAGTGATGTGATTTTTTTCCCCTAGCAACATAAAATAGATGTGTTTCTCAACATCTCCCCAGTTTCTACATCTAGCTCCAAGATAAAGATCTGTTTGGATCTGATCTGTTCCCCTAATTCCATCACGATGCTGTAACCAAAGTCCATGCAGTGAGTTTATCCATCTTTATCTATATCAAGGAAGGGGAGCCAAGATGATGAGAATGGTTTTTTAAACACAAAAGCATACATACTTGAGGGATTTTTTAGGCTCAACTAGAGCCTTTATTTTTGTAGCTTGCTATCTAAGATCCATCCTAAATTCTATTAACTTGCAGATGTGCGGTGTCAATAACCCTAATCATCTCTGAAGGCCTATGTCCTTCATGTCCTGTCTGGCCAAACATCTCGTAGTTTTTCATTGTCTTTCAAGTAGATGGACACCTCACCCCGACCCCTGACATCCAGTCCCATCCTCAACAGATTTTTGCATCATTCAGCGACAGGGCTCTACCTTTTACTTGGCCTTTGTGCTCTCAAATTGCTGGCCTACTAGATAAACCCAGTGACTCCTGTTGGATTAATGGTCTGGCTGAAACCAGCAGCTAGCTCTTCATCACCCCAGAGGGAGAGTCAAGCTGCGTGTAAGCTCAGGTTCTCACAAGCTGTCCCAGCGCTATCAACACTAGGCAGCTGATGTTCTCAGAATGGGCATGGGACTTCCCTGAGTACTTGGCACTGTAGTTGAAATCCCACTCCCTGCTCCCCACCCTCACACAGACACACTTGAACTCCTTTCACAGGGGCCCTATAGAGAAGAAGAGGACACGCCAGGGGGAAAGTGAGCTAAAAACAAGAAATCATATCTTACCTACTAGACTGGAAAATTTTGTCATCCCAGCAAGGCTTAAAGCTATCAGGCACTTTTGCTATGGCCATTTTGGTGAGCAACTTGACAGCATGTGTAAGAGTTTAAAATGTACATATTCTATGATTGAAGGTGTCTGCCCTAGGAAAACACGCACAGAGAGGTCAGATGTGTTCAACTGAAGCGTTGGGGAGAATGAGGAGAATCTAGAAACACCCTAAAGGTCACCAGTAGGAAAACAACATGTACAGTTCTCACTCGAAAGTAAGATAGGAATATGTTTCCAATCCCTGATTTTTGTAACCTAATCTCCAAATGGACATCTCATGATTTCTGTCATACGCTGTTCAAAACCAGATGAGATGATTAAATGGGGGGGGGGGAGCAACAAGCGAAAAACGTGAAGCTTATGGCAAGAAGGGATCATATTTGCAAAAATAAACACATGCATTTGCTTTGGGTGTGGAAAGATTGACTCCAAATTCATAAGAGCAGACGAGAGAGGTGGGAAGAAGTGGGTCCTAGATCAGGTTACTGTCAAAGAGGACTCTATTTATAACACACTTATTTCATAAAGAGAATGTGTTTGTGTTATACTCTTACAAGTACAAATTGATCTAAAAATAATGTGTGCTGCTCTGGAAAGCGTGCTCAACAGAAAATGTTCATTCGCACGATGTATGATAATAATTAGTCTGTTTACTTTTTCAAATTTATTTATTTATTTTATGTAGGGGAGTACACAGTAGCTGTCTTCAGACCCACCAGAAGAGGGCATGGGATCTCATTGCAGATGGTTGTGAGCCACCATGTGGTTGCTGGGAATTGAACTCAGGACCTCTGGAAGAGCAGTCAGTGCTCTTAACCACTGAGCCTTCTCTCCAGAACTAGGCTGATTATTTAGAAAGTGTTTTGAGAGAGAGTAATTAGCTCCGATTGGCCTAGCACTCGCTAATATAGCTTAAACTCACAAGCCCTCACAAACTGATCTGGTCTCAAACTCACAAGCCCTCCCGCCTCAGCCTCCCACGTCCTTGTATTTTAGGCATGTACTACCAGGTTAGCTAGGCTTACCTTCTGTAATACACTCTTCACGGGGACACGGACTGTGAATGGCTCCAGAAGCTTCTAGAATTTGTCCTCTTGAAAGACTAAGTCCAACAAGTTCCCTTAAATATGCAAATGCAATGGAAAAAAATCTTTCCTGATGTTTATGAAGTCAAATTCAAATGGGAAACTCCTGGAGTGCTTGAAATTTTTTGTCTAAGTAAGTGATCTGATAGTCATCCCTGGATTAGCTACTCATATTAACTGCACAAGACATAATTCTAAAATGTAATGAAACAAAACAATACAATGTTCTCAGTGTCTGTGACTCAAGTATCGAGATCTCTCACTGCATGGTATTGGCAAGGCCTACAGTCTCATCCAAAGGCATCATGGGGAAAAGTTCCAAGTGCACTCACAGACTTGTTGGCTGGATAGTGTTTCTCAGAAGCCACTGGACTCAGGGCCTTAGTTCCCCAAAAGCCTCAGTTTCTCATGGATTGATGAGCAGATCTGGCCATTCTCAGCCATGGAGATCTCCACAATGTAGGTGGCAATGGGGCAGCAAACCCCACTCAAAACAAGCAAGCAAGGGACAATTCATGAGCCAGACCAAAGTCCTCACATTTTTGTTGCAATCTAACCTCAGAAGGGATGTCACGTGACTTTTATCATGTTGCGGTTCCTTAGAAGCAAGTTACTAGTGTAGTTTACACTGCAGGCCTTACAGAGATCACTGGGATCCGGTTGAGAAACTTCTTGCCAGTTGAGAATGCTACTCTCTGCTTATACTGCTAAAATAGAGCCTGTGGGATGGGGAGAAGGGAATGCCCTATGAATAGCGGAAACAGTAACACCCAAAAGCACCCGAAAGAGAATTCCTGGTGCTGCTAGAGAAAATACTAGTCAATCCCCCAGGAGGCATCCTCCTTGTGAGCTAATAGCTGCCTCTTCAGAAGCAGCAGGGCCCTGGGTATAAAATCACCCAGCACTAAACATTCGAGTCAACGGGAATTACCAGATTCAGTGCTGATGATTAATTTGCAAAAAAGATACACTTCCTACTCTTTTTTTTTTTTTCCGGAGCTGGGGATCGAACCCAGGGCCTTGCGCTTCCTAGGCAAGCGCTCTACCACTGAGCTAAATCCCCAACCCAAAGATACACTTCCACTGCCATTCTGAATGGTTTGTATGATTTTCTTTTCTAAATAGTCACTGATTTGGACATAGTGACAAATTATATCATAATAACATGTACATATTTTGCACAATCCTGTATTACCAAGAGAGCAGTAATTTTAAAGGAAAAGCTCTTCATAACATTTAACCATTGTGAAAAAATATTGTAATAAAATGCTTGTGAAGGTTTGTATATGTTTGGCCCAGGGAGTGGACCTTAGGGAGGTTCCTTGTTGTTAGCTGCCTGGAAGACAGTCTTCTAGCAGCCTTCAGATGATAATGAACAGCTCTCACCTCCTCCTGCACCATGCCTGTCTGGATGCTGCCCTGCTCCTGCCTTGATGTTAAGAGACTGAATCAACCACTGAACCTGTAAGCCAGCCCCAATTAAATGTCATCCTAATAAGAGTTGTCTTGGTCATGGTGTCCGTTCACAGCAGAAAAATCCTAACAAAGACAGAAGTTGGTACCAGAGACTGGGGTATTGCTGTGATAGGCCTGACCATGTTTTTATTTGGAGGAATGTTGATTTTTGGACTTTGGATTTGGAAAGCGATGGAGTGCTTTAAGTGGGGCTCAATGGGCCATTCTAGTAGGAATATGGAAGACTTTGTTGCTGAGAGTGATTTGAACTGTGCAGACCTGGCCCAAGAGGTTTCAGTGGAGAAGAATTTCAGTATGTAGCATAGAGACTCTTTTTTGTGGTATTTTGGTGAAGAATGTGGCTGCTTTCTTTGCACCTGTCTGAAGAGTCTACCTGAGGCTGAGGTAAAGAGATTTATATTAATGGCTTTGACAAAGGAAGTCTCAAAAGAGCCCAACAGAGACTTTGTTCTCTGGTTTAGTCTGAGGAAGAGCGTTTTAATAAAAAGGAGCAAGCTGAGAAAGGAAAAAATATAAATTGTATGATTCAAGTAATAAAGGGGCACCAGCAAGTGGAATGGAGCTGAATCCTGTGTTCAAGGAGATGAAGAGACTAAGGGAGTGGTGATCTCAGGGCAGGATTCCATGAAGCCATTGCTTGTGTTTGCAACTGAACGAGGGATAGTTTGGATTGTTAATCAGGAATGAACTACAGTCCCGAAATGTAGGGCACACTTTGACCCAGTTCTTGAGACTGGAAGACACAGGATTTTTGATACACATCTTAGGAACAGTAGTCATGAAAAGGTGTGGTGGTATACGCCTCTGATCCCAGCATTCAAGAGACAGAGTCATGCAGATCTCTGAGTTCAAGGTCAACCTGCAGAACCAGTTTCAGGACAGCCAACCTTAGGCAGGGAGAGAGTTGGAAAACAGAAAGCTTGTAATAGTATAAGGGGGGCCATGTTCCAACCCCAGCAAGCATCAGCAGAACTCAGCAGTTTCAGTCATGTGGCTCTGGCTTTAGAGTGAAATAGAAGGGACCACTGGGACAATTGAATCTGGTTAGCTGGAGCTAAGAAATTAGTGGTGATTAAGAGACCAGCATCACTGAGTGAAATCTTCTGGGAAGTGTATTCCAAGAGCACAAAGAAGCTGTGTTCCAGAGTTAGCCAAGGTTGTACCTCGTGCTACAGCTGAATTTGGTAATGTGTGAGATGCCAAATCTTTTAAGTTCAGACTCCATTTTAGTTAGCCTGACCTAAGTTTGAACTCAGGTAAACAGGCTGGTACCTAGCTCCAGTTCTCAAGTGGCTCCCACAAAACCCAGGCCTAGTTCCAGTCTCTGGGCTAACCCCCAACGAGACCAATGTTTCCAGGTTACACCCTCCATAAGACCAGTGTCTCCAGGTTATTCCCCCAACAAACCCGCACCCCCAGGCTACAAGCCCACCCCCTGCCTAACAACCACCAATGCAGAGGGGAACAGAAATTAAGTTTGTGATAAGACTCCCAGCACCAGCCAATTATGTTAAAGGCCACAGTAGCTTTCCAATTAGATGCTTGCACACTTACTCTCTGCTTGCTGCTTACTATAAAGTCTTGCCCTGATGGATATTAGGGGCTCCCCCACCGTCCTGTGTGACTATGGTGTGTTTGGGGGGCTGGGGGGAACCGAGCTAGCTCTTATAGAATAAAGACCCTGCTGTGAGTTGTATCACACAGGCTCCTGTTTCTTGGGGATCACTAACATTTCCCTGGCACAACCTAAGAATCACTCAGGTGGTACTGGTTTTGAAGGTATGAAGGGGTCATGGAGACCAACTCAGGCTTGGCACTGTGAGAGGCCAAGGAAGGTGCAGGCTCAGTTGCAGTTGAAAGCCCAAGACTGAAGGGATCATGCAAAGGAGTTGAGGCTTGGCGCCATGAAGAGAGCCTGTGAGACGCTATTGGTGAAGCCTAGTTGCAGCAGAAGACCCCAGGGTATTGGAGATGCCAGTACCATGGGATGACCACCAAGAACAGCAGCAGGAATGGAGTGGAGTCAACCTGGGCTTAGAGTGCTACAGAGGGAAGAGCTGGAGATGTGACCCAAGCCATTGGAGGAGCTCAGGAGACCATGTGTAGATCCCAGATGCTGGAACAAGAAGCTGTAACATTGAAGTTGCTTTGGAGACCCCAAGATGTCAAATATGCCAGAGCTATGGGTTATCTGCTGAGGAAAGCTGCTAACAGGGAGTGGAACCAGCCCAGGAGGAAGAAGTTTGTTGCAATCAACAAAGATGAAAAAGGAATTGGAGATCTGAAGACTGCTTTGACATCAAACATGGAGATGCAGAGTTTAGACTTTGCCCAGCTAATTTCCTGTCTTGCTTTGGGGATTACAGTTAAGTAATTGGATGAATCTCAGAAGAGACTGAAATTTGGACTTTTAACATTGTAGAGACTGCTATAGATTATGAGGGCTTTGGAAGTTGGACTAAATGTATTTTTGCATTATGTTATGTTTAGGTGTGGCTCCCAGATTCATATGTTTAAACAAGCCTATGAGACCAGAGAGTGGTGGTTTGTAAATGCTTGACCCAGGGAGTGGCACTATTAGGAGGTGTGACCTTCTTGGAGTAGGTGTGTCACTGTAGGTATGGGCTTAAGACCCTCGTCCTAGCTGCCTGGAAGTTAGTGTTCTGCTAGCAACCTTCAGATGAAGATGTAGAATTCTCAGCTCCTCCTGCACCATGCCTGCTTGGGTGCAGCCATGTTCCTGCCTTGATGATAATGGGCTGAACCTCTGAACCTGTAAGCCAGCCCCAATTAAATGTTGTTTTTATAAGAGTTTCCTTGGTCATGGTGTCCGTTCACAGCAGTAAAACCCTAAGACAATGCTATAGTTCCCCGCCATGGGTGGACCATTCACAATGTCTCAGCTGCCAACTTTTAACCCTTTCTTCCTATTGTAAATTAAAATATCTAAGCAGTTATAAATATCAAACACCATCTAAAGGTCCTTTTT